>NC_092786.1:52909755-53134755 GCF_047496795.1 Chiloscyllium punctatum
TGGATGTATTAGACACTCTATGCAAGACTAACTCAATTACAAAGTAATATTTTGATAGGAAATGCTTGAGATCTGGTTTAAACAAAATGAAGGTTTTTTTTCCAAGAAAAAAAATGGAAAGTCACTTTGCGAAATTTTGGAAGCAGTTATTTAAGCCTGCAAACAAATACTATACAAATAATCACACTAATTTGTGATCTGACCAACAAACATGCAACTGCATTAATTTAGTAAATTCATGCCTTAAACAAGTAATGTTTATTCATAGCACAAGCTCTGCTTTTTTATCCAACCTAGTAATTTGTTGTTAAATGTTAGAAGAACTGAATCAAAATGTGTTATTGGAGAGCAAGAAAACCTATTAAAGCTAAATAGAAATAGCAGATTTTTTTATCAATTTTTTGACAGCTCAGAGGAAGAGGGCAATTGCAAAGACCTTTTCAGTTTTCGTAGGTTAAAAATTGCCAATTATCAGGTGTGCGTGCAAATTGGGGGTAATCATAACTGTCACCCCTGTGATATAATGTGGGTAATTTTAAAAATATAATTTATTTTAGAATTTGGACTTTGAACTAGTGGCATGTGGGCTTTGGTCTGTGGTTATGAGGGGGCTTAATGATTAATTTGTCAGTATTTCTGGAGCCTTGATTTTTTTTTAAAAAGTCAGTAATAGGAGAGCCATCTTGAAGTGGTGATGGAAATTTGTTTGCACTGGGAGACTAGACAGAATAAACATTCAATAGTGTTAGCCTGCTTTCCTTTTGAAGGATCAGGAATTGATTTTTTTTTTGTTTAGCTAAAACACCCCTAACTTGGAAACCTTTAGGTTTCAGTTTGCAAATATCCTGTTTAAAGCTAAATGTATGAAACAGTTTCTCCCACAGAAAGATGTTAAGTTCTGAAAAATTAGGTAATACATTATCTTTATTTAAGGGCTTTTAGTTTAAAGGTTTCAGACCAGAATTGTTGATGAAAACATTAAAAGGGTTATTTAAAGCTGAAAAGGTCTGTACTCAGTTGTGTAAATGTTTAAGGATGAGGCTATCAAATCCTCTATACCTAAAATTGAAAGCAACAGTTAAGTCAAAGCTGCAGATGTGCTAGCATAGGAAACCTTTCTGGTGTTTGAATACTATAACAGTATGCTGTTGATATAATATTCAACATTTTTGTGATATGCAAGTAGCTTGGTTTATTGTATTGTATTTTATTTGAGTGTGGTGCTGGAAAAGCACACTGGTCAGGCAGCAGTCAAGGAGCAGGAGAATCGGCATTCCAGGCATTAGCCCTTCATCATTTCTTGGTGAAGAGCTTGTGCCCAAACCATTGATTCTCCTGTTCCTCGGATGCTGCCTGACCTGCTGTGCTTTTCCAGCACCAAATTCTCAACTCTAATCTGCAGTCCTCACTTTCTCCTTATTATATTTTATCTTTTCCATAACCAACTTCTGTTTTGTTGATAAAACCAGATCTGCAGTATTGCATGCTTGTGTTTCAATGAAGACCACCTTACTTAGTAAAAAGAAATCTTTCAAACTGGGATTTGGCTTGTTCAGGAACAACATCAGCTGGGATCACAACACACCCCAAGAAAGAAAACAGCTGAGTTAGGTTGGGAGGGATGTATAAAATCTGTCCAGAGCTAAGTTTAATAGAGGCAGATAGGAATTGGCATAAATCACTGGAAACTTTCAAAGGAAGTGCAGTTCTGGTTTGTGCAGCTAGGTTGGAGACAGATTACCCTATAACTGAATCTGCTGGCCTTGGGTGTTTTGTTTAGGAGATCCTGAGGGTATTTGTGGCTAGCCAGCCCAGACTCTGCAAATAGCAGGGCTTGATTTATGGTGTGCTACCCCAGTGGGTCGTAACTAGTCATTAAAAAAAACTTAGTTGAACAGGAGTTTCTCTTAAAATATTTTCTTTGCCCTCTTAGTCTATGTTCAAATGGCTATTAATTTTATCTGTATTATTTCTAAAGGTGTGCTTACCAGCAATGTTAAACAGAATGCAATTGCAGGATTATCCTGCTTCTCTATTTCTTAAGAAAGGTGTAACATTTGCAATCCTACAGACACTTGCTATCACCTTATACTTGAGGGCAAATGGAAGATTGTGGCCAGTAGATGCACAATTTTTGTTCTTACTTTTCTTATTGACCTACAAGCATACCACCAAGACTAGGTGATATTTTAAGTATTAATTTAATACTTTCTGTGATGGTTCTTGTGGCACAATAGTAGTAGTGTCCTCAACTTTGAACAAGGCAGATTAGGTTCACATCCTACCTGCTCTAGAGGTGTGTAATTACATCGCTGTACAGGTTGATTAAAAAATGTCTAGTACCTTCTGTAGATTTCTCTGGCCTTGAGAAAACCAGCTTATAAATGAGACAAGACCAGCCGGATTAGGGACGTTTTTAATGACACTACTTGTAGGCTAGGAGCCGTCTGAATGTTTCCTCCAGGTCCAACAAAGCTTATCCTGTAAAATACTCCTCTGCAATGATGTGTTAACTTCGCTGCCCTTTACTGGTGTCCCAGCATTTGGTTTCATCTTTACTGGAAGCAGCAAATGCAATGGATAAAGGATTAAATCTGATGCAGTGCAGCTAAAATCACATTCACTCAGAGCTATGACAAACATGAACACATAATACACACAAAAATGAGAAATGTATTTACAATGAATGGACACCTACATGCTTTGAGGTTTTTCTATCCTTTCCCTCCCTCTATCTAGGTGTAGACTGGATATGTACACCTAGGGTATATAGTGTGACTAAGGTGATGAGGTACAGTAAACAAAAGGGCAGCTTCCATGCTTGAAATTGCCAAGTACTCCCTGATAAATGTACCAATTTCTGATGGCAACTGAACTCAAAATGCTTACAACCGCATCAAAAGGGAACTACGGTTTTCTGCAGCAGATCGAACAGAATTAACAGTGACAAAATAACATTTTTCAGTTATATGGAGTCGTACAGACAGACTCTTCAGTCCAACTCGTTCATACCAACCGTTTTCCAAAGTAAACTAGTCCCACTTGCCTGCATTTGGTCCAAGATCTAAGATCAACCTAACCTACACACTCCTCAATTTACTGCTGTCCATGTACTTGTCCAGTAGTCACTTAAACGTGCCTAATGTCTCTGACTCTACTACCACCATTGGCAGTACATTCTATGCACCCACTACTCTCTGTATAAAGAGCCTACCTCTGACATCTCCCCTATACCTTCCTCCAATCACCTTAAACTATGACCTCTTGTGACAGCCATTTCTGCTCTGGGGAAAAGTCTTTGGTTATCTACTCTATCTATGCCTCTCATTACTTTGTACATCTCTTTCAAGTCACCTCTCTTCCTTCTGTGTGAAAAGCCCGCGCTCACACGACCTTTCTTCATTAGTCAAGCCCGCCAATCCAGGCAACATCCTGGTAAATCTCCTCTGCACCTTCTCTAAAAAGATTTTTTGTAATAACATTTTTACATGAAGGTCTATAAAGGCACAGCATGTTAATCTGCAGACTTCTGTTTAAACATAGTATTAAGAATATACAGGCAAAAACAATTATATTCTTTTTGTTGCTTCAGAAAATCAATGCTAGGAGGCCAGTTATTGAAGTTGCTTGAATAGTACTGAACTGTAAATTGCTTTGATTTTCTCTTCATTTGTGAGAAACAAGTCAGAACAATTTGTTTTAATAGTTTTATTGTATAATCAAGCTCTTTTAGGTCCATGTACTCAAAATTATAAAACAAATTCAATGAAGCATAAGTTCTAAACTAAATTTCAACAATTCAACTAAAGTAGAAAAGAGATTAAGAGCTTGGATGCCTAGGATTTCTATTGCAGACCTTTTAGAGAATCAAAATTACCATAATTCAATAATTGCAATAGTACAATCAGAGCATTCCTCTGAAAACAAAAGGTCAAAAGTGATCAAATTTTTGTGATGCCCTATTTCACAACAGGATGGCCAGTTAATTAAGTTGGCTAGATTGGTTGGTTCAGACTAATGACAACGGGCTGGAATTTTTCTTCATTCTTTTACATTATGCAAGCTTTGCTGCAAGGCCAAATTTTGTTGCTCATCCCCCAATTCCCTTTGAACTTGTTAGGGGCTCGTTAGGCTATTTCAAAGGACAGATCAGGTAAGAATGGTTTCCTAAAAAAGACTTCAGTGAACCATTTGGGTCTTTATGACAACATATCATAGTCATTATTACAGAGACTAGTTTAATAGTCCAGATTAATGAATGGAATTCAAACTCAACCAGTTACATGAGATATGAACCAGTATGTTCACATCATTTCACCCAGATCTTTCGTTTACCAGTTCAGTGAAATTACCAATAAATCATTTTTGTTCCATTTGATTCTCATTCCTGCTCAGCTAGACTTTGGATCCTTCTCCTCACCCTACCACTGACAGCAGAACACCATCCCTCATGAAAACTGCCAAAATATGCTAACTCTATATTCTTCATCAAAGACTACCTATGTTCATATTCGTTGTGTACATCATCTTAGCTACTAACATTCTCATTTATGCCTTTGCTACCACCAGATTCAACTACTGCCATTCTTTCCTGGTTGGTTTCCTTGTCTTCATGTTCCACGGATATTGGTGTTTGGACATCAGTCCATAATGTACCATATACTTGCTAATCAAAATGATCCCTGGACCCCCAGTGTCCCTTACTGTTGTGCTTAAATTTCTTCATAGCCTGAACCTGCTCTGTCTCCAAACTCCTCTAGCTTTACAACCTGCCAGAATTCAAATTCTTCAACCCTGCTCTCTTATGTACTCATTTTCTCCAACAGTGGTAATTCTGTCTGCAACCAACTTCATCTCATGCTCTAGAATTCTCAAACAAATATCTTCCCTTCCCAGCTGTGTCACATGTGGTGAGGAAGGGTTGAAAAAGGATGGTACTGGAAAAGCACAGCAGATCAGGCAGCATCCAAGGAGCAGAAGAGTCGATGCTTTGGTTGTAAGCCCTTCATTAGGAATTTGGCACTCTTGCTTTCATCCGTCAGAGTTTTGAGTACAGGAGATGGGATGTCATGTTACAGTTGTACAAGACATGGTAAGGCCACATTTGGAATACTGTGCACAATTCTAGTCAGCCTGCTATAGGAAGAATGTTATTAAACTGGAAACAATGCAAAATAATATTTACAAGGTCGTTATTGGATGGTTTAAGTTATAAAGATGAGACTGGATAGGCTGCAATTTTTTTCCCTGGAGTACAGGAGACTGACGGGTGATCATAGAGGTTTATAAAATCACAAAGGGCATAGGACTTAAAGGTGAGATAACAAAAGATTTAAAAAAGGGATTGAGTGGCAACTTCTTCCATGCAGGGTGGCACATATATGGAATATGACAGAGGAAGTGGTACAAATATAACATCTTAAAAAATCTTGGACAGGTAAACAGATAGATAAAAGGTTAAGAGGGATTATGAGCCAAACACAGGCAAACGGGACTAGTTCCATTTAGGAAATCTGGACGGCATGGCCAGGTTGGGCCAAAGGTCCTGTTTCCCTGCTGTCTACCTCAATGGCTCAAAGAGACTTCTGATCACTCCATCCAGTATCATCATCTTTACTTTGGTGCGCCTCGGTTTTGATTCTATTGTTGAAGTGCAAAGATATTTTCCTACACTAAAATCACTCTAGAAAGTCAAGCTGTTGTTACTGTTGTGTGTGACATTGTACCAGTCAGAGGTCCAGGACCTGGACTTGTTTATGCAATCATTATTTGCTTGTGTCACTCCTTGGATGACTTTCAGGAAAAAAATACTTGTCAAGAATTATGACAAGTTGTCTTGTAGAAAATAATTTATGAATATACTCCTTCAGCACTAAAACTGCAAGTTAATTGCGACAAGGATTTACTTTCCTTAATGCACTCGTAAGCCAGTTTCTTACTAAATGCAACAAAATCATGTCATTGTAATGGGGCATACAATTTAAGATTTTTACCATTAAAGCGGAGACACAGGTTAGCTGTGAAGCAATGGAAAGTCAATAATCATACTGAGAGGTGTTTCCAACTTTAATGCAAGAATGGTTTTTAATCAGAACACAAACGTAGAAATTAACCAAGTGGCACTACACGAACAAATTCCTCCACCGCAATATCAATTCCTCAGACTTCCTTTTCACAAGAATAAATGGTTGGCAGCTACTCAATTTAATCTCCAAAATAGCATGGAAATACCATGCAAGGGTAAAAAAAGCTGGTTCATTAGTTCACAATAAAATTCATGACCTTTATAATACTTTGGGTGTGACAAGGCATAACATTAGTTAAAAAACTAGGTTACGTTCCATCTCATCATATATATACACACACACACATACACAAATTCCAAATTTAGATGCAATGTAAAAAAGATTCATTTAAAATTTCACTCTGAACATTTAAAACAGATATGTGTTTATTAATTGTTTTACCTATTTTGGAAACCTACCAAGATAAAAGGGGCTTTTACCAGATTATCTTCAGGATTCAGGATTCAGGAATGAATTCCTTCACAACATTTAAACAGGATGTGGATACAGTATTAAAAATCCTCATTAAATTATTTTATTCAGTTGGTGAATTTTGGCTTTCAACACAGCACTGTGTTGTAAAGTATTTCAACTTTCAAATTACAGGACTCCACTGCCATTTATCTACAAGACAGTTCAAGGCAAGTACTCTGAGCAGTGAAAAGAAGAATAAATGGATCCTCGTCCATGGTCAATGCAGTCATTTATCTTCAAATGTGATAACCACACAAAACTATTTAAGTGTACGTCTGTAGAAATAAAACTACATCATTCGGCTGAGCAGTAAGGAACAGGTTTTGTAGATTCTACATACAACACATGTTTGGTTAACATAATAGCATTTGATGAGAAACCTTTTGAAAGGGGACAAATTGAAAATGCACTTAGTCTTCCAACCCACTCATTATATTTTGTACAATCTAGTATTATCAATGACAACAAAAACAGAAATTGCTAGAAAAACTTTGTGGGTCAGGCAGCATCTGTGGACGGAAATCAAAGTTAACATTTTGGATCCAGTGACCCTTCTTCAGAACTGAATGCAGCCAGTAAAAGGTTGGTATTTATGCAGAAGATAGGGTGGGGACAGGGGAGGAGTAAATGACAGGTAGAGAGAGCGAAAAACAATTGGACAGACAAAGTAATAAGTAGAAGTCAGTCTGGGAGAATGAATAGCTGCTAATGTGGACTATGAGTAGCTGACAACGGGTTGTGTGTGCTAACAGCCTGGTGTGTAGGGGTTGGGATAAGGACATGGGAGAAGGTGCTCAAGCCCCAAAAACCGAATAACTTAAAATCAACAATTTAATTCATTTACAATTTATAAAACCGAACTCCATTGAATAACTGCAACAACAACAACAAAGTAACACACATTTTGAGTCTGTTATGAAACTGGATAAGACTGCAAATTATGTTGTTCTCTGGTTAGGCAATCATAACTTATTTTCAAATGATAAAGAAAGTTGGTTAGACTGGGCTTGTTGCCACTAGAATTTAAAAGAGTGCGGAGTGACGTATGTCAAGACCTTTTAGGCTCTTAATGTGATTGAAGGATGTTTCCTTTTGTGAGCCAGACCAGCACTGGGAGCACTATTTTAACATTAGGAGTCAACCTTTTAGAACACAGATGAGAAAAAAGTCTGCTCTCAAAACATTTTACTATTTTGGGATTTTCTGTCTAGAGGTGATGAAAGTGGGGTCATTGATTACTTTTAAAGGCACAGGTAATTAGATTTGTTTTAGATAAAGAATCATTAAGTTATTGTTTTTCTTAAGAAACTTTACTCATGGGACAGGGGTTTCACTGCCCAACATTTATTGCCCATCACTAGTTTTCTTGAGAAGGTGGCAGTGAGCTGCCTTCTTGAATCACTGCAGTCCATGTGCTGTAGGTAGACTCTTAATGCCCTGAGGAGGGATCTCCAACTTTTTGACCCAGTGACAGTGAAGGAACAGAAATACAGTTCCAAGTCAGCATGGCGAGTAGCTTGGAGAGGAACTTGCAGTTAGTAGTGTTCCAACGCTTCAACGGCCTTTGTCCTTTGAGATGGAAGTGGCAGTGGGTTTGGAAAGTGCTAACTAAGGACTTTTGGTGAATTTCTGCAGTGCATCTTGTAGATAATATACACTGCTGCTACAAAACATTGATAGTGGAGGGAATGGATGCTTGTGGGTGTGGTGTCAGTAAACAAGGCTGTTTTGTTCTGGATAGTGTCAAGCTTTTTGCGTGCTTTCAGAGCTACACCCATTCAGGCAAGAGGAGAGTATTCCATCACACTTCTGATTTTAGCCTCGTCAATGGTAGACAGGCTTTGTGGAGTCAGGATATGACTTACTTTCCATGGTTCTCCTAACCGCTGACCTGTTCTTGTAGCCACTGCATTATTATGGCAAGTCCACCTGAGTTTCTGGTTAATGAAAACCCCCAGGATATTGACAATGGGGAATTCAGTTAATGTAACACCATTGAATATCAAGAGGTAGTGGTTAGATTGACTCTTATTGGAGATGGTAATTAGCTGCATAAATATGGAATTCAAAACACAAACAATTTTAGCCATATTCTTACCTGAATACAGGAGTAGGCTGAGGGGTGAAATAATCTATTTCACATACCTGTAGGTGTTCATGTACTGATTGTCAGACCTGACTCAGCAGTATTAAAAACTTTGCATTTAGCATGGTAATTTCATGCATAGCTTTGTACACTCCAGTCCAACACCGGCATCTCCAAATCATTCATGCATACAGTACTTCTAAACTCTTTTTAAGGTGGATAAATTGTTGGCGATTTCAACAGAGAAAATGGTACTTTGTATAATCAGTGCTCTTGCAAATAAAAGGGAGTTCTGAGATCTTAAATGCTGTGCCACCTTTCTCAACAAGGTTATAACAAGTGTATGTTCTGATACTAATTGGATGGTCAAGTTCACGGTCAGCGACAAAATTAAACTTAGAAGGAAAAGCAGTCACCAATCAATAACAGTGGAGCTGCTAGAGACAAGCAGGATGGTCGAGCAGAGGTTGCACAGAAACCTAATCCTTAAAGAATGTTTGGACTAGCATGATACTTTCAATAACAATTTTTCTTTCCTGGCCATTAATGTCCTCTCATACAATTTACAGCAGTCTTGAACTTTGTTCCTACTTGATTAACAAAGATTATGAATAATCAGCATCTTTCAAATTACTGGTAAAATTAGCATGATTGCTGTTCAATATAGTATGGAACAAAATAACACTATTTAACTCAATGTATAAGTGCTTCACAAAGCATCAGTTCAGATAATTTCATTTTTTCCTAAGTCAGTGATTTGAGGGAATATCAACAGTTAAGCATTAAGTTTCCTTTGGACAACAGAACACCAGATACCAAAACTTAATGCTTAATCTTGATTTGCAACAACATCATTTAACTGCAGGAGCTAGCTTTTTCTAGTCTTTTTAAGGGAAAAATACACTGAGAAAAAGAAAATAACCTTAATATCTTTTCTGTAATTAAGTACAACAACAATCAGAAAGTACTAGATAGCTCCATACATCTTAAATAAATTAGTGAACTCAGTCATGATAACTTAAGTAAACTGTGTGTGTGTTAGATGCCCGACAAATATCCTCCACTTATATATGTTGCACCCTTTTGTGGAGTGAAAAATAATACAATTGGTTAATTTACAATAAGCTTGAGAAAGGCTAAATGATATGACACCATCAGCAGGTAGCATAACAAATACTGTTAATTATTTTCCAACAATTTGGAAACAAATGTTATCAAAGATATTGACAGCACAGTAAATTATAACTAACCTTATATCACCCAAGCAATCATTGAATGGATATCAACATTCTGGATCAAAAATCCAGATAGGCAAATTCCCACTTTTGTAGGGGAAAAAAAGTGTTCCTCTGAGCTGCACAAAAAAAAAATCGGGGCCAGTGTGTCACGACACGGGGTAAACTCTCCTACTTAATTTAAAACCAGCAACACAAAAAGACTTATCCCGAGCAGTACAGAGGAACCTTTATTATCCGAATACCAAATTATCCAAAAATCTGATTATCCAAAGGAAAGCTCAAGGTCCCAACAGAAACATTACATTAAAGACGTGTTTCCACCAGTGATCATGTCTTTTGTTTATAGGGATTAAATAGGCACCGTCTCCAAATGACGGACTGCCCGCACGCTCTCTCCCTCCACACTTTCCCTGGAGTTCCACAGAAGGGTGTGCCCTAACCTCCCCCCCCCACCTACTCCCCAGATAATCTCTCCAACATTGTCCTGTACAGGGCAAACATGCAACCTGCCAAAATGTTGCAGTCAAAAAAGGTGTGTGCGCTATTTTGGAGACTTACCCCACAAAGGCAGCTGCAGCAGCCTTGTTGTTGGTGTCCAGTTCAGCTGCCCCGGAGAGGGGCCAGGGCAGTCAGGGGGTGGTGTGCAGCGGCAGTGTTGGACAGGGTTTGGGGTGGGGGGGGGGGGGGGGGGGGGGGGAAAGAGAGAAGGGAGGGGTTGTGTGAGCTCACGCACTGTGATGCTGCCTTACCTCCTGAACAGGGACCAGGCTTTAAAAGCTCCGAGCCCCAGAGGAAAGGCATTTAAATAATTAACCAAATAATCGATTACCCGAAGGAAATAGTGCTTGCACATCACGTTCGGATAATCAAGGTTCCCCTGTAATCTGTGAAAATTGGAGTGGCCAAAGACATTAGGGACATTCAAGTGACTCTTGGATAGGCACACAGAAGATAGTACGATGAAAGGTATGTAGGTTAGTCTTATTTTGGAGTAGGATAAAAGGCCAGCACAACATCGAGGGCTGAAGGGCCTGTACTGTTCTGGGTGTTCTGTGAGTGACTGTTAAAAGTAAAATTAACAACTTTACTTCTTATAGTATATCATAGAATAATTAACTAACCACTATTTACAATTTCTTTCTCTAAGCTCTTTATCTTTCCTTTTATAATAAAAGTCTGCGTGGGTTTCCTCCCCCAATCCAAAAATGTGCAGGTTAGGTGAACTGGCCATGCTAAATTGCCTGTAGGTTCGCTGGAGGGGTAAATGTAGGGGAATGGGTCTGGGCGGGTTGCGCTTCGGCGGGTCGGTGTGGACTTGTTGGGCCAATGGGCCTGTTTCCACACTGTAATCTAATCTAAAAATCTAATCTAGTCCAATAAAACTCCCAATTAAGACTGACAAAAACACCACTTCTCATGTCAAAACCAGGCAACTTTCAGTTCTTGTCTTCAGATCTTCCTGTCTTCTTTTCTTCTGGTTAGAAATTTCTGCTTTACAGGTTACTGATCGAGAAGGGACTTTTAAGAGAGATTTTTTCCAAGCAGTCTCTTATATGCTAGGACATGGCCGATCTCCTCTCAACTATTCAATTTTCCCTGGTCTTATACTCCAGAGCATTGGATTGGATCATTGGCTTTTAAGATTGTCAATATACTCAACTCACACTAAAGGACTAGGCCTACCCATACATGAACAGCTCATCTGGAATGGTGTATTTTCTCAAGGGCTCAGTCCAAACACCAAAAAAGTGAAAACACATGCAAAAAAAAACAAAGAAAACTAACATGCAAGGGCTAAGCCCTGCTACAAAATCAAGATACTCTTTCTCTTTTACTTTGAGAAAAGCAGTAACACAGGCTGTAACCAGCCAGTGAAACAACAATTCCCTAATGAGAACTGAGTTACACACGAAACACATTGACTGTTTAAATCAGCCAGTTTAAAAGTGAGCCCTCAATAAAAAGGAAAACTGGCTATATAATTCAACCAATTTAGGAATCAAGCTTCCTCCAAAATAACCAGAAACCAAAAGCATCAGTACACACTGGAAGTGAGCAGCCAGCTCAGAGTCAGTCCCCTCCCTGACACAAATGGACAGCCCTTCACCACTGACCCAGCTCCCTCAGATTCAGCTCTCAGTATCAGGATGTTAGACACTCCTGTTTTTATCTGTCAGCCAGGGGTCCCTGATTGAGATATTAATTGGTCCAATCAGGGAACTCACATTCTACTCACAGGGAAGTCAACCTGGCTGACCTTGTTACAAACACTACAATAAGTATCTAAGACTTCACCCACCACTTCCCACCCAAACCCAGCCATACCCTCCCAACCCCAATCCAACAATGTATCAAACAGCTGGCCTAGTAACCTCCAAGCTATCCAATCTCAAAGGGCTATAAAGCCATTGGGCAGCCTTTGGATATGTCTTGGCTGGACAAGTGTCAGACAAACTGTAAATAAGGCCCAGTTAAAATTGATCTAATCATGTCTCTAATCCTCATCATTATGGCTCCTTATATTACATAGGCTGGCCCTCTAGGAGTCAAAATTCCCATATAACCTATGTTACGAAATCATTAAATTATTTCAAAGAAATTTAATTGCAAAACACAATGTCTTCTTAGAGTTTGAACCTGTCACCTGAAAGAGAATATGTGTTGGTGTGGTAGCAGCCAGTAAAGAAAGTTTAAACATGATCAACACAGTAACATTTCGGTTTGTTTAGAATGGCACTAACATTTTCAAGTGTGGTCTCGTGTTGTTTCTTTTCAACTTGAATGTATGTGACTTGGAATAAGCATATTCAAATGAAGTGGTCTTGAAAACTACACAGATTAAAGCAAGTTTTGTAGGATTAGAATCTTTCCCATTTCTTGGATATAATCCTTTAACTTTGCTGTAAGACTTAACAAATTTTCATTTGTAGAGAAACCTTGATTATCCAAAGGACTCGGGCGGGCAGTATTTTGCTTGGTTAATCAAATTCTGGATAGTCAAATGCTCAATAACTGTTTATCTGAGCATCAGAACCTTGCGATCTTGCCAGATAGTCCAATATTCGGAAATAGAGATTCCTCTGTATGTGACACGCATGAAACATATCTCTACCACAATCTGTGACTTCATGGCATATCCCTCACTGTACATTTATTATCAGGAGAATAGGATAGTATGCTGGAGAAGTACCAGACTCTCATAAAAATGAGGTTCGAATGTGATGTAGACTAGGTGATCTTTATATATTTTTGATATCATTTAAGTTTGGATTGTTGCCTTTTGAACTACTGATAGATACACTGAAAAACCCATCTAAGGAGTTAATTTTTAAGTTACAGGTATTTCTGTAGCCTCTGATTTCTTTTCAAACAGCTTGAAGGAATGGCTCTCCGAACTAATGGGTTTATATTTAGACTAGGAGGGTTACAATTTAAATTTCTCAGGCATCAAGGTTTTTGTTAGCTTGGGGGTGGGGAAAAAAAAAGTGATTTTTATTCATTTTCAGTATGGGGCAGTTCTGCCTAAATCCTTGGATTAAGATGGATGCATCAAGCAGTGTTCCTAAGATGGGAAAAAGACAATAAAACTAGATTAGCTGAGAGTAAAAGAATTTAGCAAAAGTCCCAGATCAGGAGTATTTGCATAAAGCTCTGAAGAGGTTATTTGAAGCCAAGAATATTTAAACTCTGGTGTATGAAAGTTCCAGGAAAAGGCTATCAGATTTTCCAGATTGTGACTTCAACTCAGTTTACCATATACCTATCAAGGTATTGTAAAAAGATTTTTCTCCAGTGAATATTGTACAAAGGTGTGTTTTGGAGACAATTAAGGGTGTTTTTGGGATGTAAAGAACTGTTTTAGGAATAATGGGATTACACTTCTGCCATGTTTCAAAACCTTTAAAGGGTATATTGTATGAGAAGATTTGAGTCTATTCCTTTCACCTTAATTTTTTATGCTTAATAAACTTTAGTTTTATTGTTAAAACCAAACCTGCAATACTATATGCTTTTGTTGCAGTTAGATATCACTTCATTAAAGCAAAACATGATTTAATGGCCAGATTTCATTCTGGGATCTCACTCACCCAGTAATCACATCTGATGTAATAAAAAATGTAAACAATGGAAGTTACAAGACTTGCTAAATAGCAGAAGCAACAGAATAGAGCAAAGCTCTGTACGCTTGCCATCCAGTTGTGAATGTTTCATTCTCCACCACCATTAACTGGAAGAAAAGACCTTAAACACACTCCTGCAGTCAAACAAGCAGCATTTTACGGAGTGTGGCATCACAAAGCCTAGCAAAACCAAACTTGATGTAATCAGAGAAATCACTTCACAAGCTGTTGTCATTCTTGCACAAAATGAAGATAATGATAGATTCCTGGAGATTACCTCAGCCCCAGGATGACATCACAGGAGTTTCCCAGGTTGATATAAATAAGTGACAAAAATATATTCGAATGATTAGGTTTGAAGTTAATTCTATGTTTGAAGCTGAGATAAACATGATTATTACTCAACTGATTACATAACGGCAATTTCTTAGAACTCAAGATTAACCATAGTACATTGATTTTCTTTCTTTCCTGGCATAAAAGCAGGAAATGTAAAAATAGCTATCAGTAGTAATCGTTCACTAATTAGATTTTCACCCTCAATTTAGCCGCCTCAAAACATCCAAGTAACTGAATTACTGGTCATAGAAAGGAAACATACATTGATGCTTATTTCATAGCAGTTTAATGATCACATGCAACTTTACACTGTAAGATATCAGTATAACTGATTCAGTGCAGACAACTGTACATTTCAAGTAGGAAAAACTGCAGTTCCCTCAAAATATTGAATTATTGCTACCTATATCCCTCCAACATATTTGTTTTCCATTTTTGTGACTATAATTTGAGAGAAATATATTTCAATGTCAATGTACCACAAAAAAAATAGTCTTGTTGCTTTTAATAAAAAGGTGAAAAGTAAATGAACATAAATGGAGAAATGAGTTTGATACATAACCGAGGTTGAAATAGCTCGAGCACCTCAGCAATCAATGAAATATTTGCATTCTAGCTGCTTTCTTAACTCTTCAAACAAAACAGAGACAGAGACAAAGTGCCAGCCATAGCTCAGCTGGTAGCACTCTTACTTTGTTGGTTCCCAGTTTAAATCCCAGACCAAGGCTTGAGCAAAAGAAATATCAAGGTTCACACTCCAGTTCAGTATGGAGGGAGTGCTGCAGCACCATGGTAGTTGCTGTCCTTCAGAACCATCTGTCTGACTGCATGGATGTAAAGGATCTCCTGACACAATTTTGAAACAAAAAAAGGAAGTAATCCTCAGTGCCCTGGCCAAATTGAACCCTTTGATCAATATCTTAAAAACAGATCAGCTAATCACAATCAGATGGTTTTGCTGTGCACATATTAGCTGTTATATTTCTTACAGTATTCTAAGTTTTAAGGAGATCCCTCTTCATCCTTCTAAACTCCATCAAGAAAAGACCCAGAGACCTCAACCGTTCCTTAAAAGACAAGCTCTTCATTCTTGGGATCATTCTTGTAAACTCCTCTGGACCCCTTTCAATGTCAGCAAATCCTTCCTTAGAAATAACATCCAAAACTGCTCACAAATTTCCAAACAACTATATTTCATTTTAATTCTAGTGATGGCTAGATAACATTTAATTTGTCTTGATCGCTCTGAACAGTTGTTCCCTGATGATGATTTTAGGTTGAGAAAATGGCATGTAGCATCATGACCTTCTGACCTCTAGTACTTTGGCTGTTCTCCAATTACATCCAATTGTATTGTAAACATCTGGATTTTTTTTGTCTTACTTGCCTTGCCTAGAAGGCAATTCCAAAAACTGACAATACCAACTCATGCGTTTTCAAAAGATATTTTTAATCAATCTGTGCAGACATGTTATATAACATAACATATGGTAGGTGCAACTTGAATGCGGACTCGTGAGCCTACAGTTAAAAAGGTTCACTCCTCACTTTTAATTTTTTTTATAAACTTACATCCCATATCCTCCTTTTCAGAACTGCATTCCTATCTTCCTTCAAGCACTCACTTTCAGGACTAGAGTTGGGGCTTCAAAATTTTCTTTGCAACATACCCTTAAGTTTGAGATCAGTACTATTAACTCTTCAAAATAATGTCTTTGGCAACATGGTGACCATAATCAAACTCTTTTCTCTAATTATGGCCAAACTCAGGTATTGCAAGACTTTCATATAACCTTTAAAAGATCTGTATTCTACAGTTCAAGGTATGTAGTTGAACATTCCAATACCTTCTAAAATTGCTTTGCCACATTACTTAGAGAATGAAAGGACAGAGTCCATTCCTTTCAAGGTTTCCTCCCGCAAAGTGTCTTATAAAGAGAATCGAATGATATTTTTGACCAACATGTAACACTACAGCTTCACTGTGCAGTTACCATAGTTAAATTTCATTTGCCATTTTTATGCACAAAGACTAAACCTTCAAGAACTTTGGCTGCATCCTCCGTTTCTACTGATTATTCACCTAATTCACAACATTGACAAGTATCTGTTAGGTCCAGTATCCAAGTCATTAATTTAGATTAAAATAGTGTACTAAGCTTTAATGTTTTAGGAACTGACACCTCCCACACAATTCGATATTATATTCTGACAGTCTTTAATCTATTTTTTTTAAAATAGCGTTCTTCTAGTTCCATCTTGACAGAGGATTCCAGTTGTCTTACAATGAGAATTAGTTGGAAATTCCAAGAAGTTTCTAAATGTTGTAGGAAGCTCAGTTTTCTAATTTGTACTGACCTTAAAAATGTTTGCCAAAAATGAATTCCTCTTTCTGAATCCAAACTATTTAACAAGTTATGCTATAATGAATACCCCTGCTCATCAACTTCTAGTAGGCATGAAATTGCTTGGTACAGATTGATTTTCACTTAAATATATAGCTGCTTTATACTCACAGCCCCATATACATTAGCTTATCAATGCAGAATAATTTCTTAACGAGAAAAGCAAATGGCTTTCTAAAACGTCCTTGAGTCTTCAAACCCCTAGCAAGTTTGCCATTTGCCTGCAAGGCTTGGATCATCTCAACATTCTTTACATTTATCTTCTTTATAGATACTTCAAGATTATCTATTACTTGGTAGCAAGTAGTATGTTGTTTCAAAAAATTGACCATCTGTTCTTTCTCAGTTGTTGCATAGTTCTATCAGCAAGTGATCAAGCTCAATGTAAAATATAACCTACAATTTTAAATCACAGACAATCTGGAAAACCTCTGTTGCCAATGCTAAGTTTCATATTTCAAGACTTTGCACAGGCCTGCTGGGTCCTATTAAACTAGATTTAGCATGTAGGTCACAAAGTGCAGTACAATTTAGGTGTACAAAATCTTTTGGGGAATAGGAACAAATAAATGCATTTTGGAATAAGAGAAAATGCGAAGATACTGTTCAGATGGCATCTGAAAATGGAAAATACAGATTTGTTCACATTTTGGATTAAGACCTTTCATCAGTTCCAAATGTAACTGAACTTAACTTCTGAACTTAACAAGATTTTATATAAGTCAATGATGCACTGAGATAAGTATGAGACCTTGGGTTGATATTTTTCCCTTCAGACACAAAGAGGTCTCCACTGAGATTGATTAACTGAAAAGACATCTGGGTGTCAGATAAAAGCTCTGATGGCGGAAGTGACAAGCTGGAAACTCACTTACTGTTCCAGACACAGTGTCAAGGCTATTTTAATACCTGGGTCTCTTAAAATCTGCTAGATGACTTCACACTCATTCTGAATAGTTTGTGGTGGTGGTAAGACCATAATGGCGCAGCAAAGAGGTCATTGCTGACAAAAGGGCTGCCTTGCATTGAGGGCATAGAAAATTGGAACATTTGCTCTTCCTAAATGTTTTAAAAACTCAACTGTTTGAGGTTTTTCTGCTTCGAGTGCCTCTTCCTGCTGTGTTCATCTGGCAGGGAAGCCATAGTAGCTGCCACTTCAGGTCACTAGGTAAAAGTAAGTTCATGCCCTGAAGTTATCAGGACCTAACATACAAAGTTAAAGGTATACCCATTACAGCTGATCAATCAGAGAATCCCAATCAGATACTGGGGGTTACCTGAACTTATGGACGAGCAGATATCAGTCTTGTGAGAAAAAATGAAATGAATATTATGAAGAATAACTGTCTTATTCCATTTATTCGGGCCAACGAACTCATAGGTTTCATCTTCAAATTGTCAAGTTGACGGATCTCAGACAGGGCAGAAGCAACAATAATAGCTGGTCTATGTACTTGCGGATTAAAAATGGTGTATATTAGGTTATGATTCCTGCTCTTTATGCTTCAAATCTAAAGACCTTTCTTTGAAGTGTAAATTAGAGATGGAGATGAAGGCTAGATCACTCTCGTCTTCAGAGGCACTAATAAAAACAATAGCCTGCTGATAATTAGAACATAGAACAGAGAAGAATACAGCGCAGTACAGGCCTTTAGACCCTCGATGTTGTGCCGATCCAAGCCCACCTAACCTACACTAGCCCACTATCCTCCATATGCCTGTTTAAATGCCCATAAAGAGGGAGAGTCCACCACTGCTACTGGCAGGGCATTCCATGAACTCACGGCTCACTGAGTAAAGAATCTACCCCTAACATCTGTCCTATACATACCACCCCTTAATTTAAAGCTATGCCCCCTCGTAATAGCTGACTCCATACACGCAAAAAAGGTTCTCATGGACAACCCTTTCTAAACCCCTAATCATCTTGTACACCTCTATCAAGTCACCCCTAAACCTTCTTTTCTCCAATGAAAACAGACCCAAGTGCCTCAGCCTTTCTTCATACGATCTTCCTACCATACCAGGCAACATCCTGGTAAACCTCCTCTGCACCCGTACCAATGCCTCCACATCCTTCCCATAGTATGGCGACCAAAACTGCACAGACTACTCCAGATGCGGCCGCACCAGAGTCTTATACAACTGCAACATGACCTCAGGACTCTGGAACTCAATTCCTCTACCAATAAAAGCCAGTACACCATATGCCGCCTTCACCGCACTATTTACCTGGGTGGCAACTTTCAAAGATCTGTGTACACGGACACCAAGATCCCTCTGCGCATCCACACTACCAAGTATCCGACCATTAGCCCAGTACCCCATCTTTTTGTTCCTCCTACCAAAGTGAATCACCTCACACTTACCCACATTGAACTCCATTTGCCACCTTTCTGCCCAGCTCTGCAGCTTATCTATATCCCGCTGTAACCTGACACATCCTTCCTCACTGTCAACAACTCCACCGACTTTCGTATCATCCGCAAACTTGCTCACCCAACCTTCTAGCCCCTCCTCCAGGTCATTTATAAAAATGACAAACAGCAATAGTCCCAAAACAGATCCTTGCGGAACACCGCTAGTAACTGCACTCCAAGATGAACCTTTACCATCAACTACTACCCTCTGTCTTCTTCCAGCCAGCCAATTCCTAATCCAACCCTCCAACTCACCCTCAATGCCATACCTCCGTATTTTTTGCAGTAGCCTACCATAGGGAACCTTATCAAACGCCTTACTAAAATCCATATACACCACATCTACTGCTTTACCCTCGTCCACCTCCTTATTGAATTCTTTGAGAAGGTGACTAAGGTTTGTGAGGCATGACCTGCCCTTCACAAAACCATGCTGACTATCCCTGATCACATTATTCCTATCCAGATGTTCATAAATCCTATCCCTTACAATTCTCTAAGACTTTGCCCACAACAGAAGTGAGACTCACCAGCTTATAGTTACTAGGGTTATCCCTACTCCCCTTCTTGAACAAGGGAACCACATTTGCTATCCTCCAGTCTTCTGGCACTATTCCTGTAGACCACGAGGACATAAAAATCAAGGCCAATGGCTCTGCAATCTTAATTGTTGCTAAGAATCAATGAATAATGGCTACTTCGGCAAGGCACTGGAGGGTACATGGCAGCAGTAGCACTATGCCAAACAAAGGCTTAACACCTTCAGAAAATGGAGGGAAAAAGAAAAATCACTGGGGAGGGGAAAGGGGAAATTTAGATAAATGATTTGATTCATAAGCGAGAGAGAATAACTTGCACAAAAAAATGAGATCATTACTGCAATGAAAAATATACTTCCTTCCTTGCATATTACCAGTATATTAATCAAAATATTTGAATTATTCAAGTGTAAACATCTTGTTGGAGGATTTCATGCATGAAGAACTTAGGCCAACAATCATTTTGTGTTTCATTAGATAAAGACTTTCTCCACCTCCAAATCAAATTGTAAATTCCATCAAAATGTCAAGTGCCTGGAAGTGTAACATTCCAACCTTATGATTAAGATATTGATCAATAAGTGCACATCATTTCACAGGTTACAAAAATTTTCTGCTGTGTTTTCCTACAATACAACAACCTGCTGTACTTCAGAGTTTCTTAAATCAGATGCAAAACAATTTGCATGTTCTTTCTTCTTCAGGTCCAAACTCTGATAACTTCAAGACATTCCAGATATCCTTTATTATAACTGCAAATCATTTTCCTGATCACACAAATTACGTATTGTGAAAAATTATATTATAGCCATATTGGTAATTAATTCACAAAAGTAGCCACATAAATAAGCCTTTGAAGCTACTTTCAAGTGCACCAACTGTATACTTAATAATACATGACAGTTTATAAATAATTGGAGTTTATAGTCAGACAGAACATGCAAAAATTATAGAATTTTGAAAAAAAATTATACAACGTAATACAAAACATCTCAAAATTAAATATGTTTTAACAAAATAACACAGGGTTTTTCCTCCCCCCTCCCTCTCCCCGTCATCTGCTCAAGCAGCAACTGGACTCTAATTTGTAATCATTTAAAAAAAGAAAATCAGCAGACAAATCAGGTTTTCATAAACTAGATTATATAAAGAAATTGCCTTTGTAAAAAACGTCTATACAAAAGGATATAATATAGTAACAAAAGCAGGGAGCAATACCCATCCAAGGTGAAGGAAGAGAGAAGTTAGTCAGTTAGATAGATAGGGAAAAGTTTACTAGAGCAAGACCAACCTTCAATGCCGCTGATGCATTTCACACGGTCTCGGACTTCCACGTTGTAGCCTTCAAAGGACATGAATACCCCATCTGGTCGATAAGTACCCCGTGGAGTATATACTTTTGAATAGCTATGAGAAAACTCAAATCTGTCATAGCCATCATACTGGGCAATTTTTCCATAGACCTCAAAATATTTTTCGATCCAGGTGAAAGGCAGATAAATTTCATTGCCTTCTTTCCGTCCTTTTATAGTATAGTCATCATTTATTAAGCAATCCATCTCCTCATATTTAAGTCCCAACAGTTTGTTATTTAGAAGACTGGCTACAGGTGGAGCTTTCTGCTGTTCTTGATGGGATGCATCTGCTGATGGTTGTTTTGGGAGAGACTTGCCCATTTGTAAAAGGCTATTCACTTCATTGTTACCTTCAGAGTCAATTCCCTGCTTTTCCAAACCTTCTCCTCTGAACAGGTCCTCCAGATGACCTAAGTCTCTTGGAAATTGGATTGCCTTATCACTTGAGCACTTGTTCCACAAAAGTACAGTGACCAGTGTAAACAAAGCACAGATGATAATAAGAGTCTTGTAGTTAACTCGAGCTGCCAGGCACCGCATATTCACATCATACCTATATTTTAAAAAAATCCAAAGACAATCAACAAATCCAATATCAAAACATAGTTTTTCAGAACTGAAACTTTTTGATGTATCCTTAAGTGCAAGGACTTTAGTATGTAAAATACATCAATCAAGTAGAAGCTGTACTTTTTTTAAAAAGAATAAGATCCTACAACAATTTACTGTTCACCTACAAAACCATATCTCCATTTTATGAAGCTGGGCACAAAAGCACACCATTACTGCATGAACATAACTCCATTCCATGGCAAACAAACAATCACCAAAGAATCCAAAACTAAAGTGAAGAGGAGTCAGAAAAACATTTGGTGTCAAGATGGCAGCCTAAACACATTGTAAAATGACTGGGGGATGCTGACCCATTAGAGGCAAGAACCTTTTGTGTCAAGCAACTTGGCTTGACCACCTGATGGTGGCATTAACCAACAGTTTTATGCATCTAGCATGCGCGACAGAAATATAGTGAATCCTTTTGCTACATGGACAGTTCCCATTATTGAACGATTACAAATGAGTCAATTCCATACTGTAGATAAGCACTTCCCAAACGAGGGTTCCAGTCATGAACTTGGTGGCAGAGATGGTCACCGTTGAACAGTTATAACTATAATCCCAGTTTAATAAGCACCTGGTGTCACAGCTGCCCCAAGCTTAACTAGGGGTTGTGACAATTCTCAAGCTTTGAAATAGAGTTACAGTGGGAACAAAATAGGAGCAAATTACTGGGAGATGCTGGAACATGAACTGAAAACAAAAAATGCTGGAGATCACAGTGGTCAACTAGCATCCATGTAGAGAAAGCAAGCTAATTTTTCAAGTCTAGATGACTCTTCATCAGACCTGAAGAGAAGTTTGGCGTGTGTAGCACTTATGCAATAATGGGGAGAAAGGTTGTTGATAGCTCAGATTAAGTGATTGGAATGTAAGAATGGCAGACAATGGTGTGTGCCCAGCTGCCAAACTGTAAAGAACAGACAGCCCCACTGGGTTTTTGGGGGGATAGAAATGGTGACAGAGAATGCAACAAGTAAAGTTAAAAGAAAGATGCTTCATGCTCCCTCCTGAACCCTGAAAAACTTGTTCACTTTGCCTCCAATTTCCACCTCTTTAACTTTCACATCATCCATTTCAGACAGTTCCCTTCCTTTCTTCGACTCCTCAGTCTCCATTTCATGGAATAAACTGTCCACTACCATCCACCACAAAGCCACCAACTTCCATAGCTACCCTTCACTACAGCTCTTTCCACTCCATGTCCTGCAAGTATTCCATCCCATTCTCCCAGTTCCTTCACCTACGTTATATCTGTTCGGACAATGCAACCTTCCAAAGTGGAAGGAGCGGGTATTATTTTTGTGAACAGCAAAAGGCAGCATTTTGTAAGTCTATAAATTCATAATTCACAATGTATTTCAGTCCCCTGAATTTGATCAACAATTTACATATCAATAGTTGCTTAACATTGTTAATATACTGTTATTTTTCCAGTAATATTTGAGCCAGTAGTTCTGCAATGGTCACATTTCTGAGATAGGTATATCCAGGACTTCATTTTACTCACATATATGCACAATTTATTCAAATTAACTGTACTTTTATTTGAACACTGATTTTTGACTTTGGGTAACGAACCAGGCCAGGTGTTAGAATTGGAGGTAGGTGAGCACTTTGGGGACAGTGACCACAATTCAGTGACTTTTACTCTAGTGATGGAGAGGGATAAGTGTGCATTGCAGGGCAAACGTTATAGCTGGGGGCAAGGAAATTATGATGCAGTGAGGCACGACTTAGGATGCGTGGCTTGGAAAAGTAAGGCAATTGATATGTGGAGCTTGTTCAAGGAGCAACTATTGTGTCCTTGATAAATATGTACCTGTCAGGCAGGGAGGAAAGGGTTGTGTGAGGGAGCCATGGTTTAATAAGGAATTGGAATCCCTTGTTAAAGGGAAGAGGGCGGCCTATGTAAAGATGAGGCGAGAAGGTTCAATTGGGGCGATTGAGAGTTATAAAGGTAGCCAGGAAGGATCTGAAGAGAGCTAAGAGCAGCAAGGAGGGGACATGAAAAGTCCTTAGTTAGTAGGATTAGGGAAAACACAAAGGCTTTCTATAGGTATGTCAGGAATAAAAGAATGACTAGGGTAGGAATAGGTCCAGTCAAGGATAGCAGTGGGAAGTTGCATGTGGAGGCTGAAGAGATTGGGGAGACACTGAATGAATACTTTTTGTCAGTATTCACTCAGGAACAGGACATTGTTGCCGATATGAATATTGAGTCACAATTAGAATGGATGGCTTTGAGGTATGTAGGGAAGAGGTGTTGGAAATTTTGGAAAGGGTGAAAATAGATAAGTCCCCTGGGCCTGATGGCATTTATCCTAGGATTCTCTGGGAAGCAAGGGAGGAGATTGCATAGCCATTGGCCTTGATTTTTATGTCCTCGTGGTCTACAGGAATAGTGCCAGAAGACTGGAGGATACCAAATGTGATTCCCTTGTTCAAGAAGGGGAGTAGGGATAACCCTAGTAACTATAGACCAGTGAGTCTCACTTCTGTTGTGGGCAAAGTCTTAGAGAGAATTGTAAGAGATAGGATTTATGAACATCTGGATAGGAATAATGTGATCAGGGATAGTCAGCATGGTTTTGTGAAGGGCAGGTTGTACCTCACAAACCTTATTGAATTCTTTGAGAAGGTGACTAAGGAGGTGGATGAGGGTAAAGCGGTAGATGTGGTGTATATGGATTTTAGTAAGGCATTTGATAAGGTTCCCCATGGTAGGCTACTGCAAGAAATACAGAGGTATGGCATTGAGGGTGAGTTGGAGGGTTGGATTAGGAATTGGCTAGCTGGAAGAAGACAGAGGGTAGTAGTTGATGGTAAAGGTTCATCTTGGAGTGCAGTTACTAGCGGTGTTCCGCAAGGATCTGTTTTGGGACTATTGCTGTTTGTCATTTTTATAAATGACCTGGAGGAGGGGCTAGAAGGTTGGGTGAGCAAGTTTGCGGATGATACGAAAGTCAGTGGAGTTGTTGACAGTGAGGAAGGATGTGTCAGGTTACAGCGGGATATAGATAAGCTGCAGAGCTGGGCAGAAAGGTGGCAAATGAAGTTCAATGTGGGTAAGTGTGAGGTGATTCACTTTGGTAGGAGGAACAAAAAGATGGGGTACTGGGCTAATGGTCAGATACTTGGTAGTGTGGATGAGCAGAGGGATCTTGGTGTCCATGTACACAGATCTTTGAAAGTTGCACCCAGGTAAATAGTGCGGTGAAGGCGGCATATGGTGTACTGGCTTTTATTGGTAGAGGAATTGAGTTCCAGAGTCCTGAGGTCATGTTGCAGTTATACAAGACTCTGGTGCGGCCGCATCTGGAGTAGTGTGCGCAGTTTTGGTCGCCATACCATGGCAAGGATGTGGAGGCACTGGAACGGATGCAGAGGTGGTTTACCAGGATGTTGCCTGGTATGGTAGGAAGATCGTATGAGGAAAGGCTGAGGCAATTCGGGCTGTTTTCATTGGAGAAAGGAAGGTTTAGGGGTGACTTGATAGAGGTGTACAAGATGATTAGGGGTTTAGAAAGGGTTGACCATGAGAACCTTTTTGCGTGTATGGAGTCAGCTATTACAAGGGGGCATAGCTTTAAATTAACGGGTGGTATGTATAGGACAGATGTTAGGGGTAGATTCTTTACTCAGTAAGTTGTGAGTTCATGGAATGCCCTGCCAGTAGCAGTGGTGGACTCTCCCTCTTTATGGGCATTTAAACAGGCATTGGTTAGGCATATGGAGGATAGTGGGCTAATGTAGGTTAGGTGGTTTGGATCGGCACAACATCGAGGGCCAGAGGGCCTGTACTGCGCTGTACTTTTCTTTGTTCTACATTCTAAGTCTCACTCAACTCCTGACTATTCACTTATTTCTTGCTTTTGCCTTTGTATACTATAACACTTGCAATTTCTTCTGAAAACTTGTTCAAAAGTCTACTTTACTATTTTCTAACAATACCAGCCCCTGTTACATCTTCCAGTAGTCTATTGCCTGTTTCTTTCAGAAGCACCGGGCAGGAAAAAGGAGAGAAGTTAAGATGCTGGCTTTTAATCTATCAATTTGTGCTCCACTGTAAACAAAACAAAAAATAATTTGTGTTTCATTTCATTTGTAATCCATTTCACAGAAATATTTTCAACTATTGTAGCAATTAGAAACAGAATGCTTGTAAATGGAGAATCTTTGCTTAACTACAGAGTAAGATTACTTATAAAGAGATCCTGTTTACAATAGGAAGTCATTCAAGTATGCAATGCACAGAGTACTTAGTAAGCACAACTTCAAACTAGTTTATAATCCACATAATATAGATTAGGGCAGAATTACATTTCTTTCAAACAAACGACAACAGCATAGAGTTCAGACACCAGCAAGCACAGGAAAGGCGCATTATAGTATTAATACACTAGTGCCTCGCTTTAAACATGCAGAAATTGGTAAAACTGAAAACACAAAGCTACACAGAAGCTACTGAGAGAATTCCCCAAGAGACGGAAGACCAAAATTCCAATACTGTGACTACTGTTTAGCATTGTCATACATTTATCATACTTTAACAATCTTAAAAATGGATAAATATTATAATATTAGAATGTATATCAGCGTTTAAATTAAAATCACCTGGCATGACCAAATTTCCTTCAAATTAATTTAAGAATTAAAGAGAAGTCATTCAAATTCTGGAAGATACAATGGGATATCCATATGTCTCTATCATAACTGTACTAGCCCTTTTAATTTTCAATCTGTAATTAGCTTAAGTAAAACAGAAACTTGGGCAACATGCGCTAAACTACTGATATCATCCAAATGCTGACAAGTTTCTTCCTTTAAAAGTCCAAACTTTAGATATAGTGTCCTCAATTTGTCAATCACGTTACAGTAAATTCTCATGAACGAAATGCACATTATAGCAGAATGGCCTGCAGTTATATGCAAGTCCTAGTATGCATAATTTCATTCACATTAGTAATACTACCCTTGCACTCATTTAAATCTGTACCACCACAATTGTCTCAAACATCTATGGCTTAGGGCAGAGAAGAAAAATAGATATAAAGAACAATCTTTAACTGTCATCCACAATGGACATTGAAGGAGGACAGAATATGGTTTTGCCATGATGTTCTTTACATTTAATTAGCCTGCTTCATTCTTTGCCATTACTGACAAATTAACATTTTAAAACAAAGGGTCCAGAAGACAACCAACATTTCTGGAACTAGCAAGGAGTCAGGGTCAGTTCCTTCTTATCCAGCAGGCAAGTTTCTCTTTAAAAACCAAACAAACTGCAGATCCTGTAAATCAGAACCAAAAACAGAAGTTGCTGGAAAAGGTTTTAAGGGTCACCAGATCAGAAACATTAACTTTGATTTCTCTTCACAGATGTGCCAGACCTGCTGAGTTTTTACAGCAACTGAGTTTTTACAGCAGTTTCTCACAAAAGTGACTGAGTTTTTTTAAAAAAGATTGCTGAGGGCAGAGCAGTAGATGTTGTTTATGTGGACTTTACTAAAGTCTTTGATAAGGTTCTGCATGGTAGCTTAATTAGTAAAGTTAGATCACATGGGATTCAAGATAGGATACAAGATTGTCTTGACTGCAGGAGACAGAGGGTGGTGGAGGTTGTTTTTCAGACTGCAGGTTTGTGACCAGCAGTGTTCCACAGGGATCAGTACTGGGTCCACTTTTGTTCATCATTTATATAAAACAATTTGGACGAGAATATAGGATGCATGGTTAGTAAGTTTATGGATGACACCAAAATTGGTGGTATCATGGACAAAGAAGGTTATCTAAGATTACAAAGAGATCTTAATCAATGGGTTGAGCAGTGACAGATGGAGTTTAATTTGATAAATACAAGATTTGGTTTGATCAAAATGCAATACAGGGCAGGACTTGTACAACTAACGGTAGAGCACTGGGAGATATTGTAGAACAGAGACACCTCGGGGTTCAGATACATCATTGTTTGAAATCTGCGTCACAGGTAGACAGGGTGGTCAAGATGGCATTTAGCATGCTTGCCTTCATTGCTCAGATCGTTGAGTACAAAAACTGGGAGATCATGTTCAGGTTGTACAAGAGGTTGGTGAGGTCTCTTCTGGAGTACTGTTGCAGTTCTGGTTGTCCTGCTATAGCAACGACATTACTAAATTGGAGAGGATTCAGAAAAGATTTACCAGGAATGGGGGGGTTTGAGTTTTCAAAAATAGGCAGGGACTTTTTCACTGGAACATAGGAGGCTAAAGGGTGATCTTAGAGGTTTATGAAATCATGAGTGGCATAGATAAGGTGTATAGCAAGGCCTTTTTCTCCAGCATGGGGCAAGTTAAAACTAGGGGACATATTTTTAAGTGAGAGGAGAAAGTTTTAAAAAAAGGACTGAGGGTAATTTAAGAAAAAAAAAAAGAGTGGCTCGTGTGTGGAATAAACTACCAGATGAAGTGGTGGAAACAGGTACAGTTACACTGTTTAAAAGACATTTGGATAAGTACACGAATAGGAAAGGTTTTGAAAGATATAGAACAAATGCAGACAAATGGATTAGTTTATTTTGGGCTCATGGTCAGCATCGACTAGTTGGACCAAAGGGTCTATTTCCAGGCTGGATGACTCTAGTGCATATACTACTATACTACAGTGTATCATAAAACTACTTAATCATTTTTCTTTGTATATCATATAAAGCTTGAGGACTGCTACATACTATAAACAAAAACAAACCATAGACTTATGTGGAAGCATTACACACTGAATCAAAATTTCATATTGTTAGATGAAGCAAGATGCTTGCCATCCAACCTTTCTTTTTACACATATGATTTACATACATACTCATGCTTTTGTGACTTATTAAATTGGATTATGAACAATACACTATTGCCAGTCTCAAAATTAAACATTGCAATTATTCATAAAATGCTGAAACAAAAATGCTGTGGCCTGCTACCATATGGCTTTTACTGAAAAAAAAAGTTCTAACAGAGAACAAATTTCATGGGATTGAGTCAGTTTCCCACAGCTAGTTACTTGGCACATCACTCAAAACAGTGAACAGCCACTATGAAAATTGCTGTCATAATTACAAGTCCATTTAAGGTACGGTCCAATAAATCTAACTAATCACCAGATGGGTACTGTTATTAAAATATTTGCTAATGGCACAAATAATAACTTCAAACTGTGGCAGCTGCTGACAAGTGTGCAATAACATTTTTTCAATCAGTGCTATGCAGTTGACTGATTGTTATTGTGGAAGCTTGTTGGAACACAGCCTACATGAAATGATTTTATTTATTTCATTGAAACAGGTCGATTTTCTCTGCTATAATAAAACAAAAAACTGATGTTGGAGGTTTGAAACAAAAACTGAAATTGTTGGAGAAACTCAAATCTGTCAACATCTGTGGGAAGAAAGCAGTCATGCTTTAAGTCCAGTGACTCTGACAAGCTCTGATGAAGAGACACTGTACTCAAAACATCATATCTGCTTTCTTCTCACAGCTGCTGCCAGATCTGCAAAGTTTCTCCAGTAATTCTGATTTTCTCTGCTGTCGTCATGCAATTTTAATTCAAAGATGCTGACTATGTAAGTTTTTAGATACTTCCCATTCGGCACCTGACTTAGGAGTGCATTGTTAAGATCACCAGAAATAAATAACTTTTCCCCTTATCAGAAGGGGAATTACCAGGGGTGTCATTTAAGATAAGTGGCAGAAGGTTTAGAGGGGATTTAATGAAGACTTTTTTTTCCCTACAGGTTGATGGATGAAAGAGAGTGTTGAAGCAGGAACCATCATAACATTTTAGTAATATTTAGATGAACACTTGGAATGCCATAGCATACACAACTGCAGTCAAATGCTGAGAAATGGGTTTAGAGTATATTGGTATTCTATGACTAGCGGTACATAGGCTGACAGGCCTCTTTTCATGCTGTAATACTTCATGACTCGATAACAGCAGAAAGAATGTCCACTCTGATAACCAGTTTGTGTTGGAAGCCCATTCCAAAGTCAATTAGGGTAGCAACTAGAAATTAAATCTACTGCAGATTTTTAAAAAAATATGAGTGTGAATACTAATCCACACTACATTATATAAATAAAGTTCATGCATCGGATTGTTAAGAATTAAAAACATGGTACATCACTAAATTCATAAATATTTTTTAAAATGCATACTAGTTACTAAATGCATGGCATATTAGAAAATTTACACAAGAAAAATAAATTGCCAGTTTGATACTGTTGAACACATTGCCACAAGTGTGACAACAATTTGCATTTTTTTTAAATTTCACAGTAGGAAGGAGATTAATTTCAGTTTTCAAGTGCCTTCACCTTTTGCTCCCAGAAATTCTGTTAGCCTCCTAAGAGTGCTGTTGTATTTCATGGAAGAATAGTAAGGAGAGGAGCTTTTTAATTAGTATCTTGGGGCAGCACTTTTCCAACTGCGAAAGAAAAAAAAAAAGGATGAAAACCAAACATAGTTTAAATTCTCAGCCAAATGAAAAGAGGAGAATGACATATGTTCCAATATCAATATTATTGAACTGATGCGAAAAGAGAAATGAAGACACAAGAAACAACTTTTGGTACAAAGTAATTAATTTAAGCTTAACATTTTTACTTTCAAATTCCTTCTGGGCTTTATCCATTTATCCATGTAATCTCCTCCAGCCCAAAAATGAGCATAGTTGTCTCAGAGTGAATTCTAATGTCTTCAGCTTATCGTATTTAATTACTCTATCATTGTTAGTGACGCCTTCAGATGTTCAGGCTCTAAAACTTTCCTCTTCAAGACACTTTATAATCTGTTGACCAACCTTTTTGTCACTTGTATTAATATTGTCTAAACTGTACAAGACATTAGTCAGACTCAGCTCAAAATGCTAGAAACAATTTTGGGCCCCTTTTATAAGGAAAGGTATAGGTTATTGCAGGCAGTCCAAAAAAGGTTCTCGGGGGTGATCACAGAATTGTTCTATGAATAGAGGTCCAAGTAGGTCATTGGAGTTTAGAAGAATGAGAGGCAAAGTTATTGAAACATACAGGATTTTCAAGAACTTGACAAGGATGCAGAAATGTTTCCCCTTGTGGCCAGATGGCGTAATCTTAAAGTAAGCACTTATCCATTTAAGATAGAGGTGAGAAGTAATTTCTTCTCTCAGAATAATGAGCCTGTGGCATTTGTTACCCCAGAGGACTGGTGAAGTCATTAAGTATATTTAAGGCAAAGATAGAGAGACTTTTTAAACTGTAAAGGGATCAAGGGTTATGGGAAAAAGGCAACAAAGCAGAGTTGAGAATCATCAGGTCATCCATGTTCTCACTGAATATTGGAGGAGACTTGATATGCTGAATGGGCTACACCTGCCTCCAAGTCCTATGGCATCAATATCAATAAAAAGGGTGAGTGATTTAGGAGGGATTAACTTTTAAACTGTTTGTGTTTAAGCATTAATTTTAATGAACCTCAACTTTACATTTCACAGAATGCTCTATGAATACAAATACAGTTTCTAAAAGCTCTTTTTTAAAACTTGTGGCAAATTTACAATAAATTATAGATCACTGAAAGCTTGCTCTCTACCCAACATACATGGCAGATGCAAAATTCAATCAAATCTATTTAGAATCCCAAGAGGGTACGGTAGAAACAATAGCCATACATTGCCTGATTTGGGAAGATCAGCAGAAAATGCAATGCAACATATCAACATTGAGGACTGCATTTTGTGAGAAACTATAAAAGATTAGATTTGATTTATGACAAGTTCACTAAAGCATCTCAAACTCATGCACTCCTATGTACTGAACTTGCTAGATTTCACTATTTCTACGCGTTTCTGTCTAACCCTAATGCTCAAAAATTGGAGGTCATCCAAAATACTGTCACCTGTCTCCTTCACCTGCGTGTTTGCTGATCTACACTAGCTCACAGAGTAGTGAATCTGTGGAATTTTTGAAAACCTGCACATTCGCCCCGTGTCTGCGTGGGCTTCCTCTGGGTGCTCTGGTTTCCTACCACAGTCCAAAGAATGTGCAGGTCAGGTGAATTGGACATGCTAAATTGCCAATACTGTTAGGTGCATTAGTAAATATAGGGTAGAGGAATGGGTCTGGGTCGGTTACTCTCTGGAGGGTCGGTGTGGACTTGTTGGGCCGAAGAGTCTGTTTCCATGCTATAGGGTATCTAATCTAATTGTTGCAGCTTCATTCTCTGCCAATTTCTAAAATCATCTCTAGTCCTATAATCCTCTAATTCTGCTCCTAAAGCAAAATATTGCAGATGTTGGAAATTTGTAATAAAACAGAACATGATAGAAACATTGTCTGCAGATGTAGCATTAACTGTGGAAAAAGAAACAGAATTAGTGTTTCAGATCTGTGCATTCTCATGAGAAAGTTAAATGTTCATTTCCATCTTGCCTTCAGCAAGTCTATCATCACACCCTCCACTCAACTCCAACATAATTCAAAGACATCATCACTTTCTTCTTCAATAAAATAATCTGCATATCTGCCCTTTTCTACCCCCCCCCCCCCCCCCCAAGTTAGCATCCGACTTCCACTTTCTAAAGTTCTGATCATCAGGTATTTCCTAACAAGGTTTTCAGTTACTCTAATCAGCCATCGGCAGAGTTGAAGATCTCTTAATAATTCCATTCAAACATATTTTCTTCTACCTTCATAGCACTGTGCTGTTATGGCTCAACAACAAATGTCATTTCATAGATATCGCATGTCATGACCATGTGTATAGGATATGACCAGGTAGGGAAAGAGTAAAGTTTTGTGAAACAAGAGGTTCAGCTGAGAATGACTCAGATCAGATAAGAACTTGCAGTTAACAATGGGGTGCTGGAGGCAAGGGTAATGGGTTAACAAGGTGGAAAAGCATTTATTATGTAGAGCCATTTAACAATATTAGAAACATTCAGTATGTAAAGTCAGTTAACAAGGTGAAAAGTGAAGTTATTCATTGTATAACAGCAGATGGCTTAATCTTTACTATTGACACTCGCTGATTGTAATGATCATCCAATCAATATGTATGTTGCCTTATTTGGATGCTTCTCCCTGTAAAGTGACAACATAATTCATTAAGAAACTGCTGTTTGAAAGAGCAGATCGAAAACTCATGTCCCTGTGCACATGGGCAATCGTTCTCTGGCTCCAGGGCCCGGAATAAAGATGGAAGAAGTAAAACTACACTGTGTCCGAGGGTTTTGCTTCGACCAAGGGGGGAAACGGGACGATAGCTATTTCTTCTTCATAGATCACAAGGGTTCCCACTGCAGATCACAATCCAGGAATCATTGTGGATATCTGGTCAGAACACTGCATCATCTTTTACGACCATCAACATTATTTTAAGTCTGAAATGATAAACTGGGAAAGAAAGAAAAACACAGCTTAAACTGTCCCTATCAAACAATTAGAGGAATGCCTGCTTCAACATGGAATCAATTGGTTTAAGAATAAGGTCTACCATAGATTTCTCAATTTCAGTTAGCAATAAACAAAGAGCATAAGCAGGTTCTTTGACTTAAGATCATCATGACATAGCCCAAATTTGGTTGCAGCAAATGTCACCTTCTATGGGGTCTCATAAATGTCAAACAGAAGCATGAAGCCTTCGCTGATTTTCTCTTTCTCAATGACTCAAAAAGAGATAAAAATCAACTGCTGGCATTGTAGATTTATTAATATCATTGATCAAGAGGACCTTCCTGCACTCAAACTAGATAACCAAAATCTCATGAAGGAGAGGAAGCAAGAGTTTTACTCAAGTTTCTAAATCCAGGGGAGGTATATCAATGATTTTTTCTGCTCTCTTTTAACTGTCCTTGTATAATTTTCCATGACAGTAGCTAGAAAGCTGACCCATTGTTAAACTGTGTGTGAACAAACCAGAGTAACTCTTCAAAAATTATAATATGGTAGCTGTGGAAAAGTCATAAAATGATGGAAACGCTCAGCCGTAAGGAAGCATCTGTTGAGCCAAAAAATTGAGGTAATGCCAACAGATGAGTGACCTAAAAATGTATGTTTTCTTAAATGTGTTAAGAATTTTTTAAGTTTTCCTCTGGGCCCCTAGCTGGGACTGATCCAACAGCATTACCAAATCTGGAATATCTGGGTATAGCCATGATACAGTTCTCATTCGGTCAGTATGAAACATTCTCAATATCTTAACATTTCCAGCTTCAGGCTTACATCAAGATAAGCAATGCCAAACATTTACTATAAAATCAAAAAGGCAGGATTTGAGAGATCGTAATCTTGTCTAGTTCAGGTAATATTCAGACATTGTTAAAGCTTTGTTCTTTTTATCTTATGATGCAGCTTGTGATGTAACAATCAAATTACTGCCTTATAACACACTCATGATGTGAATTTGATGCTCTACAGTGGTGGGAAGAATTGAAACCAGCAATCCAGCAAAGTGAAATTATGCTTTGCTTCGAAGGAATTTTGGCACAAATGAAACTCTACAAATAACAATAGTAAAACCATATGAAGTAGACTTTGCAATCTTTTGTGAAGCCTCCTACACAAAAAAACATCAGCCTTCGACATTACAGACCTTTGCACTTCAACTCATTCACAGAATGAATTGCTCACTGACATTTCATTGTTTGAAGTGTTGATCTGAAGAGACAGCACTTCAACCAAAAAAATAAATTTACAACTTACTAACCGGTAATAAAAAAAGAACATTTGTAAAAATAGACTTGGGAGGACTGCACTGCAGACTGCCACAAAAACTCAAAAAAGACGACAAAAAGGTAGTTAGTACATTCTAAGATTACAATTTCCATAGTGGCATACTTATCCTATTTTTAATACAGATTTGAAAGGTAAGTACCATAAAATAAACATCCATACAATCTAAAAGGTAGGATTAAAAACTTTCACTTTCTGATGTCTTAATGAGGATGGATAGCAAAACAGGTAGGAGTAAGAAAAGAACTTAGGTTAGCAGGGAATGCAGAGATGGATATCAGCTGGGATCTGAGAGGGGACATGGGCCTTGGTTGTCAGATGGAACATAAGCAACACTGCATCACCCTCCCAGCTGATTAAGTGCATTCCCAACACCAAGCTCACCATGAGAAATAGCAGAAGATTCCAACTGTTATGTCAAGATAAGAGAGATGACTGAAACAGTACCACCTGAATGGTTTTGGGAACATTTGTTTTAGATATGGACATAGGCTTTAATAAAAAAAGGAGGAAGGACCAGAATTTGGGGCCAAGGCAAATGATGGACAAAAAGCAAGAGATCAAAAGGATGAAAAAGTATTTGTGCAGAAGACACATGCAGAGGATAGTACGGGGACTAAAGAGAAGGAACACCAGCATGGAGCAAAAAAAGGGCATTGAAAAGCTCTGCAGATAGAGTTTTGAAAATTTAATGTACATTAATGAAGTAACTCGTGTGATGAGGACGGACGATTGCTTAACTTCATATGCATGAGCATATTGGAAACTGAAAGATGGAAACCTGATAAGGGCAATGTTAAGAAAATGAATCTAATTGTTTCAGCAATAATGGCGGTGGTGAGGGGAGAGAAGCAATGGTGTGGGTAGACTGTTGTAAAACTTAGAGATGAAGAGAAAGATGTGGGCTTTGAACATTAATACTAGATCAAACAAAGTACCTTTCATGATTTCAGTGTACCCCAAAACGCTTTACAGCCAAAGGAGTATTTTCTGAATTAGTGAAATGTCACATAATAACCAATTTGACAACCAGCAATAATGACCAAAATCATCTGGCTTGATGATATTGGTTGAGACAGAAATTATGATCAGGACATGGTGGAAGCTTGCTTATTCTTCTTTGAAATGGTGTCACAGAATATTTTAGATTTACTCAAGTAGTCAATTAGGACCACTGTTTGACATCACATCTGAAAGGGGACACCTTATGCAGTACAATCTGGCTCATACTCTCAAGTCTCCTAAGCGTTACTTGACCCCAATATCTTCTAACAAAGGGGTGAGAATGCTACCATTGAGCCAAAGGTGACGAAGGATTCATGAAGGTGGGAGAGATTACAGTAAATGGGAACTTGTTAGAAAGGGAGATTAGAGGTAAAGAGGTAGTTGGACCCAGTCAATGATGGAATGTTGGGGGTGTGGGGGGGCAAAAGGAACAGAAACGGAGGACAGAAACCGATATGACAGCAAATTTGTGACTTGACTAGGGCAAGAGATACGGTTCAAGCAAAAGTATTCATCATCAATTTACTTTAGCCAAGAAAGATAATCAAAAACTGCCAGGATTGGAGTATAGAAAGAATCAGATAAAAGTGATGGCTCATAGAAACATGGTTGAGTAGGTTAGGACTTGGGGGCGTGAGGGCAGCAGGGGGCGGAAGGAGAGGAAACAGCAGATCTGGTGCGGAGTGGTGTGTCTCATTGTGAATCAAACAGATCCTTTCAAATCATTGCAACAATATTTACAAAAGAAACTCACTCCGGCACAAATAAGAGCATCTTATTAACACGGTTTCAAAGTTCAGGTAGTGATGCAAATGACGTCCATTCACACAGTCACTTTTAGAAGGGACCAATTACCGAACTTCTCATTTGTCTGCACTGTTTACAATGCAAACATTTTCCAGAAACATTTACCACATTAGTTATACCCAATTTTATTCCTTTATTATTACTGCCATAAACTCCTCTGCAGTAGTTACCTAACAATAATGGACATTTTAAAAATCAAATCTGACTCGTCAAAATTTGCTCTTGTTTATTATCAACCACCAATTTTAGCTCTCACCACTTACACATGCTTCTGATCTGATTCCATTACCACATTACCTATCCAGGCTGAAGTTAATACGGTACAAGAATGATTTTCTTGTTTGACTTGAACGTTTTACTTCACAAAACTCGCTGTCGTAACACAAGATAAAAAAAGGAACATTAATGCTGGACTCTCTTGGGGCAGTGTTGGTGTGGGGGTAAAAATAAAAGATAGAAAGGCTTTCTGAAATACTCCCTTACCAATGGTGAGATCTTAAAATTACAAAAAAAGCAGGAAACAAGAATGGCAGCAACTGTTGAAAAAACACCACTGCTTCAGCATTTGACCCTTTGTAGATATTAATCCTGAGGAACCGTCAAAGGCTTGAGATATCATCTGTAGACACAGACTTGTTGAGTATTTCCAGCCCTTTAATACTTTTTGGAATCCTTGCATCTGGAACATTTTGCTTTGTTACTTTTTTTGAAAAAAAATTCAACAGCCTTTGCGCCACCCTGTTTATTTCCAAATGTTAGCAATCCCAGAACTTCACAATATATGCACTCTATGACAAGCCTTCTCGTTCCAAATGACTTACCAATCCTTATCTTAAATCTCAAAAGGCTTTGCTCCAATCTGAGCAACTGTTCAAAGCCACAAAATGCACTAAATTACAGCTGGACCTCTTTACTACTGAAGGCTGATCAGTTGAACAATAGAATACAGAAAACAGGAGGAGCAAGCCATTTGCTCATCAAGCCCACTTCGCAATTCAACATGATCACAACTGATGCTCTAACTCAAAACTATACTCCTTAGCCCATCCCCCTTTACTCCTTTAACTTCTTGAAATCTATTTATGTAATATATTCAGTGATTTGGCTTCTTCAGCCTTGTGCTAGAGAATTCCACAAGTTCACTTTGAGTGAAGAAGTTTGTCATCTCAGTCCAAAATGGCTTACTCCATATACTGAAATGGTGACACCTTGCTGCAGTTCCCCAGCCAAGTAAAACATCCCAGTCGGTCAGAATTTATATATGTTTCAATGTGATGCTCTCTCATTCTTCTAAACCCCGGTGAATACAGGCCCAGTTGCCCCAGTCTCTCTTCATACAATAAACCTGCCACCCCAGAAACCAATCTGCTGAACCTCCTTCGCACTTGCTTTTCGGTAAGGAGACTAAAACTGCACACAATACTTCAAGTATAGTCTCATCAAGGTCCAGTACCTTTTTCCTGTACTCAAACACTCTTGGAATAAATGGATGAGAAAGTGAGGACTGCAGATGCTGGAGATCAGAGCTGAAAATGTGTTGCTGGAAAAGCGCAGTAGGTCAGGCAGCATCCAAGGAACAGGAGAAGGGCTTATGCCCGAAACGTCGATTCTCCTGTTCCTTGGATGCTGCCGAGCACTCAGCAGCTATCCTTTATCAAGTGTGGAATTGTACTTCTGTTCACAGTCCTTTCCAGTCTCACAATATATCTTCATGAAGTTTAGCTCTCTTAAATGAACAGCTCATTTTCATATTCTGAGTAGCACCAATCTTCATTAATATTATGCTAGAGACTAGAGGCAAACTGAACTTACCTTTTTCACTTTGATGATAGTTTATGGAGTATACGTACGTAGTTCATCTGTCATCAAGTTATACTGATGAGCCCCAAAAGCAGTATTCATTTTCTACTTCGGACAAAGATGCCCGAAATTCGACTTAGTATCCGGATATCCTACAGCTAACTCTGGAACAAAGAAAAAACAATGACACAGTAAATGACAATTGTAGATTTGGATATGTCAGATTGAAAAAAACCCCACTCCTTTGCCTTTCCTTCTTGCCAATAATGATACAGCTCCAAAAATCAAAAACAATTTCAAATCAACATTTCCTATGCTTAACTTTTCACAATGATGGAAAGTGCTAATTAACACCAGGATATATTTCTTCTTAAATAAAAATACTTCTCACATCAAATTAGTTGACTTTGACTGGGCATTTTGTTCCTATATATGCTAGCTATTGTGGTGACCAAAATCAGAAGCTTAACAGGTCTGGCAGCATCTGAAGAAACAGAGTTAACATTGAACTCAATGTGACTCTTCTTCAGAAGCAAAGTTCTGAATACTTTAGAATTTAGTCACATTCGACTTGAAACAACTGCTTCTCTCCCCAGATGCAGCCAGAGCTGTTGAGTTTCCAGAGCACCTCCTGTCTTTGTCATGGATCTCCAGCAACTGCAGTATTTTGCTTTTTTTTAAGCATTTATACAGCATATGTAACATGGTGACTTGTCCCAACATGCTTAAAAGAAGCACCAGCAAACCATAATTTGACATCAAACCATAAAAGTAAATACTAGGTCAGATTCCCTAAAGCTTGGTCAAAGAGGTGCCTTAAAAGACCAAGCGTATAAAAGAGCAGCATTGATAGGTAAACAGGTTCAAATAAAGATGACAGAGTCATACAACATGGAAACAGACCCTTTGGTCCAACTTATCCGTGCAGACCAGACATCCCAATCTGATCTACTTCCACTTGCCAGCATTTGGCCCATATCCCTCAACTCTTCCTGATCTTATACCCAAGCAGATGCTTTTTAAATGTTGCAATTGTCTCAGTCTCCACCACTTCCTCTGGCAGCTCATTCCACACACTGACGACCCGCTACATGAAAAAAAGACCTCTTATGGCCCTTTTAAATCCTTCCCCCTCACCTTAAATCTATGATTAGTTTTGGACTCCCTCACCATTGGAAAAAGACCTGGCTATTCACCCTATCCACACCCCTCATTTTATAAACCTCTAAGATCATCCCTCAGCCGCCAATTCATCAGGGGAAAAAAGCTCCAGCCTATTCAGCCTCTTGCTATAACTCAAATCTCCAATCACGGCAAAATCCTTGTAAATATTTTCTGCATTCTCTCAAGGGTAACAACATCCTTCCTATAGAAGGGCGACCAGAATTGTATGCAGTGTTCTAAAAGTGGCCTCACCAACGTCCTGTACAGCTGCAACAGGACATTCCAACTCCTATGCTCAATGCCGTGACCCATAAAAAGGTAAGCATGCCAAAATGCTTTCTTAACCAACCTGTCTGCCTGCAACCCCACTTTCAAGGAACAATGCATATGCATCCCTAGGTCTCCTTTTTTGGTGATACTCCCCAGGGCCCGACCATTAAGTTTAAGTTCTGTCCTGGTTTGCCGTACCAAAATGCAACATCTCACATTTATCTAAATTAAACCCCATCGGCCACTCCTTGGATCATTGGCCCAGCTGATCATGGTCCCATTGTAGTTTGAGATAATCTTCTTCACTGTCTATCACACCACCTATTTAGGCATCATCTGCAAACTTCCTAACCATACCTCCTATATTCTCACCCAAATCATTTATCTAAATGACAAAAAGCAATGGGTCCAGCACTGATCCTTGTGGCACACTGCTGGTTACAGGCTTCCATTGTGAGAAGCAACCCTCCAATTTGTAGCTCTTCTCACAACCTTCTCAAACTTTGAGCAACCCTCTGAGTTTTTAAGAATGGTAATTATTTGTGAAACATATATTAATGTTACTAGACAAAGTATAGGATTTGATCAGTAAGAAAGAAACCAGAAAGAAAGAACAATTCTTACTCAGAAGGAAAGTTTGGATGTCATTCGTCCAATCAAGTCTCTTTTGTTGAATTTTAGAATTATCAGAATGCCACACCATTAAATGGCATGAAACACTAGCATCTACAAAACAAACATACACAACTGCAAAGAGTAATTATTTCATAAATACAGTTGTGCAGTCAATTTGTCAGATTTATAATCTAGCATGCCTGCTAATTCATCATGATATGAATTCACACAGTAATTTGATTATAAGCAATACAGAAAATACATAACAACAGATTCCAAGTTATTTGATACATCACGTAACCACACAGAAACACATGCGTTGGCTCGACAAGACATTAAATTATGGGGGTGGTTACGGGAATTATAGTATAAATCCATAATATTGAGAATAAGGCCATAAATAATAGGCGATGATAATACATATTTATAATACTTAGTGATACTGTTTCATCCACCCAGCAAAACACTATTCCCCATTGTGTTTTGTAATAAATTGAAGAAAACCTGCTATAAAACACAGGTGATATGGACTATGCAATGTTCAACAGTTGCCATCTATTGAAAAGAAAGTTACGGTTGGCAATAACAATAAAGGGTCATTAAAACAAAGTGCGTGTTAAATCAAACTACAAATGGAACTCAATCGACCACTTCCACAATGCTTTATTGACGAAGCACTTCAAGTAGTTACTGGAAACTTTACATTTATGCGCTTTGTACAATAGTTTGTAAAGTTAGAGACGTAGGAGCAGAAGCAGACCATTCTGTCCATTGATTTTGCTCTGCAAATGAGATCATGGCTGTTCTGATAACCCTCAATTCCACTTTCCTGTCTTTTCCCAATAACCCGCCCTTGCTGATTAAATATTTAACTCAGTCTTTAAATATACTTAATGACGGAGTCTTGACAGCCTCATTGATAAAGAATTCCTTCGATTCACTATCCTCAAAAGAAAATTCTTCTCATGTTTGTCTTAAATGCGTGACCCTTATTGTGAGATTATACCCTCTGGTCCTAGATGTTCACTTCAAAGGAAACAACTTTTCTACATCTAGCCAGTCAACTTCCCTAAGAATCTTATATTTTTCAATAAAGTTGCCTCTCATTCCTCTAAACCTAAACCTCTCATTCCTCTGAACCTACCCAACCTCACCTCATAATACCTCACAGACAGTTGCCATAGGTGGGAATTGAACTCCATACCCAGGATAGGCTAGTGATTAGCTCAGTTTTATTTTCAGATTTCCAGCATTCGGTTCTTTGTTACTGATTGTTGGAATAGAGCTCCTTTCATTTCTGGAGTTGCTTTTGCGACAATGGGCTAGGTTTTACCAGAGAAGTGGAGTCGAGTCATTATCCAAAATATGGGTCATTTATAGATTGTGTGGCCGCATGGGCAGAGCTTCCTCAGCAATCTTCCAAAATGCAGTTAATTTACTATCTTATTCATGCTGACCAGACGCTAAATGGGTCATGACTGCTCCAGTCAGTTCCCACAAGAGCAAAGAGGACACAACTAACATTGCTCAGCTTTGTGTAGATGCCAAGTTATGGGAATCAATAAAATGGCAGATACTAAAGGCATAGTGCAAAATGTACGGGAGAGAGAGAGAGAGAGTGAGAGAGAGAGAGAGAGAGAGAGAGAGAGAGAGAGAGAGAGAGAGAGTGAGAGTGAGAGTGAGAGTGAGAGTGAGAGTGAGAGTGAGAGTGAGAGTGAGAGTGAGAGTGAGAGAGAGAGAGTGAGAGAGAGAGTGAGAGAGAGAGAGTGAGAGAGAGAGAGTGAGAGAGAGAGTGAGAGAGAGAGAGAGTGAGAGAGAGAGAGTGAGAGAGAGAGTGAGAGAGTGAGTAGAGAGAGTGAGTAGAGAGAGTGAGTAGAGAGAGTGAGTAGAGAGAGTGAGTAGAGAGAGTGAGTAGAGAGAGTGAGTAGAGAGAGTGAGTAGAGAGAGTGAGTAGAGAGAGTGAGTAGAGAGAGTGAGTAGAGAGAGTGAGGAGAGAGAGTGAGGAGAGAGAGTGAGGAGAGAGAGTGAGGAGAGAGAGTGAGGAGAGAGAGTGAGGAGAGAGAGTGAGGAGAGAGAGTGAGGAGAGAGAGTGAGGAGAGAGTGAGAGAGAGAGTGAGAGAGAGAGTGAGAGAGAGAGTGAGAGAGAGAGTGAGAGAGAGAGTGAGAGAGAGAGTGAGAGAGAGAGAGAGTGAGAGAGAGAGTGAGAGAGAGAGTGAGAGAGAGAGTGAGAGAGAGAGTGAGAGAGTGAGTAGAGAGAGTGAGTAGAGAGAGTGAGTAGAGAGAGTGAGTAGAGAGGTGAGTAGAGAGAGTGAGTAGAGAGAGTGAGTAGAGAGAGTGAGTAGAGAGAGTGAGTAGAGAGAGTGAGTAGAGAGAGTGAGTAGAGAGAGTGGGAGGGGGGAGAGGGGGGGGGAGGGGAGGAGAGAGAGAGAGGAGAGAGATGAGAGAGAGAGAGAGAGAGTGAGAGAGAGAGAGAGAGAGAGAGTGGAGAGAGTGAGTAGAGAGAGTGAGTAGAGAGAGTGAGTAGAGAGAGTGAGTAGAGGAGAGAGAGAGAGAGAGAGGAGAGAGAGAGAGAGTGAGAGAGTGAGAGAGTGGAGAGGAGGTGAGAGAGTGAGAGACAGACAGACCAGACAGACCAACTTGCAGTAGTCCATAGAGCGAACATAGGAGATGTGCATTGGTCTTGACCATGTGGTTTCAGCCTTGAGCACTGGGTGGGTACGATTACCCAAAGATGAATGGACCAGTTGTCAGGTGGTCACACGCCAGTTAAACCAGATCAAAGTGCCAATGTCTGAAGGCCATGGTATTTTCTATGCAGTTTCTCAATTTGAAAGAGAGCCTGGCCCTTTTCCAGAGATCTTTCTGTAAAAAGGCACCTGACAGCCTTTGTGACTATCATAGGATATACAGGAGGGTCCCAAAACATTAACTGTGACTTCTCTTCTCAGATGTTGCCAGACCTGCTGGGCTTTTCTAGCAGCTTCTGTTTTTGCTGCTGTGTTTTTAGATTAGATTACTTAGTGTGGAAACAGGCCCTTCGGCTCAATAAGTCCACACCGACCCTCCAAAGAGCAACCCACCCAGACCCATTCCCTTACATTTACCCCTTCATCTAAAACTACGGGCAATTTAGCACAGCCAATTCACCTAACCTGCACATCTTTGGTGCAGTGGGAGGAAACCGGAGCACCCGGAGGAAACCCACGCAGACACGGGGAGAATGTGCAAACTCCACACAGACAGTTGCCATAGGCGGGAATTGAACTGGGTCTCTGGCACTGTGAGGCAGCAGTGCTAACCACTGTGCCACCGTGTTCTTGTTCCACGTACCTTAAAATTTGGTGAGAATGTATTAGGTGGCTCACCTGCCTATTTATACTCCAGCTGACCATAACAAATATAGTATTGAGGCATTGAAATGGAAAGCAAGAAATTGAACTTTTTGATTTGTGTAGTTGATTAATGTTAATTCTTCTGTACATTGCATCAAAAACATAAGCTTAGACAAAATATAGAGGGAGAAATGACTACATCATTGTGTAGATAACCATAATACCAACTAGAGAAGGTGCAAAATAAAGAGACTTTGGAGTGCAAGCTCATAACTCCTTGAAAGTGGAGTTGCAGGGAGATAGGATAGCGAAAAAGGCGTCTGGTACACTTTCCTTTATTGGTCAGAGTATTGAGTATAGGAGTTGAGAATGTCATGTTGCGGCTGTACAGGACATTGGTTAGGCCACTGTTGGAATATTACGTGCAATTCTGGTCTCCTTTCTATCGGAAAGTGGTTGTGAAATTTGAAAGGGTTCAGAAAAGATATACAAGGATGTTGCCAGGGTTGAAGGATTTGAGCTATAGGGAGAGGTTGAGAAGGCTAGGGCTGTTTTCCCTGGAGCATCGGAGGCTGAGGGGTGACCTTATAGGAGGTTTTTAAAATCATGAGGGGTACGGATAGGATGAATGGACAAAGTCTTTTTCTGGTGGGGGGGGGGGGGGGGGGGGGGCGGGGGGGTTTGAGGAGTCCAGAACTAGAGGGCATAGATTTAGGTCTCTTTTATATCTTTCCCGTCTCACCCTAAGGGGCAACTTTTTCCACGCACAGGCTGGTATGCATATGGAATGAGCTGCCAGAGGAAGTGGTGGAGGCTAGTACAATTGCAGCATCTAAAAAGGCATCCAGATGGATATATAAATAGGAAGGGTTTAGAGGGATATGAGCAGGAGGTGGCAGGTGGGACTAGATTGGGTTGGGATATCTGGTCGGCATGGACGAGTTGGACCAAAGGATCTGTTTCCATGCTGTACATCTCTATGACTCTATGTAATTGGTTTAAATTAAATATTAATCTAATTATTTTCAGATGGAATAAGTTTTGAAATAAAAAGACTAACGTTTTAAAACAGCTTAAAGCATTCACCTCCTACTACTGTTCATAACAACCACCTGATACAGAGTTTGTAACGGAATACAATTCAGCGTTTCACATTTAAAGACCTCGATATTCAGAGTAAACACTCATGAGAGACAGCCATAAACAAACAAACAAACAAACCTCTGTTTTGTAAATGCTTTCACCACGCAGAATGGTCACCCTATCAGTGACATGTCCACAAAAGCTTCTAGTTTCTGCCATTCGAACTGAATAGAATTTATTGTCATGTGTACCGAGGCACAGTGAAAAGCTTTATTTTGTGAGCAATACAGGCAGATCGCAGAGTTAAGCAGCATAGATAAGTAAATAATAGGTAAACAGCAGCAAAAACAAAAACAAACACAGGGACAGGCAAATGTTAAGAGCTTGCGAATCCATTCAGTATTCTAACAGGAGGATAGAAACTGTTTTGAAACCCGCTGGTGCTCGTGTTCAGGCTTCTGTACCTACTCCCTGATGGTAGAGGTTGTAGAAAAGCATTGCCTTTCCTTGACAGCGGGCCTGGTGGATAGATTCTACAGATGGGAGGTTGGCCTTTGTGATTGTCCGGGCCAAGTTCACCACTCTCTGTACCCATCTCTGATCTTGAATGGTACTGTTGCCATACCAGATAGTGATCAAGACACAACAACATTCCTGCCTCAGGCCAGCTACAGTGCTCCAGCAAGGCTTAATGCAAACTGGAAGAACAACAACATTTAGCTTCCATATGGGGGCTTTAAGGCCTTCAGGACTCAATATTACGTTTGAACATTTTAGAGCATGACCGTCTTCGTCTGTGTTTTTTCCATGCCCCTACACTCCAGGTCCCGTCATGACGAGGGTTGCTTTCGGCATAGCCAACTCGTTTCCACCCACTATGTTCCCCTTTATGACCGTCTTTCCTTCTTCCCTGGTTTACGATCTACACCTCCTTTGCCTACCGTTTTTCCCCGTCTGTCCCACTCGTCGGGGGGGTGGGAGGAAGGGAAGGGAAGGGAAGGGAAGGACTTGAAACGTTAATAGTTTTCTCTCCACAGATGCTGAATTTCTCCAGCAATATCTGCTTGTATATCAGTTTCCAGCATCTATAGTTTATTGTATTTCAAGAAGAAGGAGGGAGAAAGGGAGGGAAGGGAGGGAAAGAAAGAGTGCAAACGTGCACAAGAGAGAATATACTGTCAGTCTAAGGTTTCACGCAGTCCTTCCCTCCTCATACTTCCTTTCTCCACAATCTCTCACGCCGAGCTATAGGGAGAGGTTGATTAGGCTGGGGCTGTTTTCTCTGGAGCGTCGGAGGCTGAGAGGTGACCTTATAGAAGTTTATAAAATCATGAAGGGCATGGATAGGATAAATGGATAAGGTCTCTTCCCTGGGGTGGGAGAGTCCAGAACTAGAGGGCATAGATTTAGGGGGAAAGAGGGGAAAGGTGTAAAAGAGACCTAAGGGGCAACTTTTTCCTGCAGAGGCTGGTACGTGTATGGAATGAGATGCCAGAGGATGTGGTGGAGGCTGGTACAACGGCTGAACTTTTCATGAGGTGGGCTTCCTGCAGGGTGACGCAGTGTCTCAGTGGTTAGCACTGCTGCCTCACAGTGTAAAGGACCTTAGTTGATTCCAGTCTCAGGAGACTGTGCAAACTTGACAGAGACAGAGATATTTTCCCCAGCTGCTACTGTTTCTTCCCATTGGTGTCTAAAGAGGTGCAGGTTAGGTTGGTTAGCCATGGGAAATGCAGGGTTACAGGGATAGGGTAGGCGGTTGGGTGTGGGTGGGATGGTTTTCAGACGGGCAGTGAGGACTCAAATGGGCCGAGTGGCCTGCTTCCACACTGCAGGGATTCTTTAAATTTTACTCTACAATTCTGTCTGCGTTCTTATTAGAGAGCTATGTTTCGGTTAAGACAGGCCCTCAACATTAAAAGTTGGGATATTTTTGTTGCAGGTCCTATTTCTTGGCTTTGTGGTCCATGAGAAATTTCATTTTCCAGTATTTTTTTTTAAAAAACTGCTTGGACCCATAGCCTATAAGCTATAGTTTAGTTGCCTTCTTGACAGTAAATCAGATTTGAGCTTGAAAAATCATTTCTACCACAAGGACCACATGAATGGTATTGCCTACCTCTAGATATGCATTCAAGCCAAAAGGCATAGAAATCCCTGTGCTGTCTGGAAACAATCAACCAATCAATCAATGTTGACGTTGTCACTGCACACCTCCTAATAAAATCAAAGATACCTGCCAGCATGAAAGATAACCCTCAAATGCTTGAGGACAGGTCGGGGAAGATGTGGCCACTCACTTTTCAAGTTGAAGATGAGGAACAACTCAAATTAGAACTCTGGCCATTGCCCTAGTACTGAGCTCTCTATTCCAGATGACATCACAACCATTTACACAGTGTCAGCTGGTGCTGCTGATTGTCTACGTTAATAATCTGATGAACTATAAGTGCTTCCCTAGCCATGCAGATTATTCTTCAAGAGAGATAAGTTTCCTGGTATCAATTGTTTTCACCTGGATCAAAATTAAAATTCTTAGCTGTATTTCAAAGTTAACACAAAATAACAATGGTCATGGGAAAAAAAAACGCTGCTTATTCATTGTAGGCTTGTTTTGCGAAATGCTGATAAAGAAAAGCCAGTAAGGGTGAAATTTAAGGCAGAACTAAAGATATGCTCAAGTACAAACAAGCACTCTATCACAAATGCCTTCTCCCCCACCCCCCTTCTCTCACCACCTCCCCCCCACCACTCACACCCCACCAACCAACTGAAGTAAATTTCAAAGAGCACACAATCATTTCTGCCTTCCATAAAGTGATGCCAAATAGCTTCCACTAGAAACATTAAGCATTTTGTTTCCTTTTCAGATGTTGGTCAGTATTGCTCTTTTGAAACATAGGTACTACCTTAGTACTGTAAGAGTAAACCTCTAGTATACAGTATATGATAATACAATACAATACAATACAATACATCTTCCTACTTTCAATTACCTTGTACAATAGCAGGTGCCATTTGGTGCAAATATACAAAAACAGCAATTGCAAACTATGACAGAAATCAGATACAAGCGAAAATAAAAACCAGTACATAAATAAGCATCTGGAATCAAACAATTGCTTTTATTCAGCAGACAAAAAACAATTTATACACACATTCCCATTTTACAAAACTGGTCAAAATACTTACTTTTAGCCTTCTGGATTGAGTTTGAATTCTAATAGAGACATTAATTTACTACTTGTACATCAATTAAGTAAAGAAAGCTTTCTAGTATTGACATATAACACTGTCATTTCTTTTTAGAACTACGATTTGTATGTTCACTCTCCCTTCTCTACCAATAGCTCAAGGGACCTCTGGATATCAGACAGCTCAAGATTTCAGCAAGTGCACTAAAATGTTGAAACAAAGCCATTTCTCGTCAGATATTGTCAGACCTGCTGAGCCTTTCCAACAATTTCTGCTTTTGTTCCTAACAAAACAGTTTAGAAGTCAGAAGTTACTTTATATACAGCTATATTGTAGAGGCAAAAAAAAAAAGCCATACTACAAGTCAACAAATCAATTACTGTTTGGAGCTATTAGGGAATGTAATCAATTTTGCTACAAGCATTTGATGGCTTTAGAAGCAATTTATTTAATTTCGCCTCACAATGGTATCAAAAATGGGCCCCAGGTTAATTTTTCTTTTGTGAAGGAAACTTCGGAGCTTTTGTCTTAAAATGGCTGTATCACAAAAATTATTATTTTTCTGTACTGGTAGTAACATAATGGAACAAATAACATTTTTACAATCAATTTCTCACTAACAGGGTTCAGGACTCAAATGAAATTACATTCATCAGCTGGAATTGAAGTTTCTTATGGATGTTGATTCAGACATACACTCCAAAAAAAAAGTGGCAGAGAACCATTTCATCTTCTATCATGGGCATCTATATTACAAATGCAAGTTTAAAGCCTTTTTTAAAATGATCTACTTAAGCACTGGATATTAGGAAAACTCGTTTGATGCAGTTATTAAGCTGGAGAGTGGGACATCATTGAACTAAAACACTTAAGATACTCCAAAAGTGACAATCATTGTTACTGATAACTTAATGGCTTTGTCAGTCAACTATTCAAGTCAGTACCTCTAAATGTAACAGTTTAATGAAAATAATCTTAAAAGCAATAGCTCTTTCAACTTAGAGTCACAGAGTTGAATAGCATAGAAAGAGACCCTTCAGTCCAACTTGTCCACGCCGACCAGATATCCTGAATTGATCTAGTCTTATCTACCTGCATTTGGCCCATATCCTTCTAAACCCTTTCTACTCAAGTGACCATCCGATTGCCTTTTTTGCCAGTTATATGCATTCAGTAAGCTATAGCACCAATAAAAGAAATGCCAGTGTACAAAGTAAAGGAAGTTCAATTACATTTAGTAACTATAATGTTATGAAGCCCTGCAAAAACTTAACACATTGGATTATAGAATAGAATATCCTTTATTGTCATTTGTACTTAAGTACAGAAGTACAGAGAAAAGTTTTACAATATCGCCTCTTATGGCACCATCTTAGGTACAAGTACCTAGGTACAAATCTTAGATTCAATAAAGAGCATTACTTCACATTGATTCATTGTATAAAAGTTAGAGATAAGATATATTTAAAAAGGGATGGACATTACAAGCAGTTAAACAAATTACAAATAAAACATTACATTGCAGTAGTTCAGCGCAGGGGTTTCCACATGTGGCTTGACTGCTCACATCGGACCCCTGCCCAACAACCATTGCCGCACTGCTCCAAGCCTCCAGTCTGCTCCACACGGTTCTCAGCTCCAAGTTTTCTCCAGAACTCATTCCCTCATGCTGACCACCAGGACAGCCTTCCTTTGCCTGCCACTCCAGGACTGCTTTCTTGTGCCAGACGCCACTTCTGGACTTGATGGCCATTGCTCCGGGACTGCTTCCTTGCCAGCTGCCACTCCAGGATTCGTGTCCGGGGCTCGGTAGGACCCCGCTCCCTCCTCTGGGTAACTCCAAGTCATTAGTTGAAAAGAAAAGAAAGAATAAAGAAAAAGAATAGGTGGAGCAGAGGGGTTCCAGCTAGACTCCGCTGCAATTTACTCCGCTCTTACTCCGCTGCAATTTTGTCAGAAAATTATAATAGTAATGAACAGAAAGAAAATTCAGATTCTGTCATGGCAGGTGTTAATTTCTCTTTTGCACAATTAAAATAATAGAATTTGCATAGAGTTCCTGCAGTGAGGAAGCAGTCATCTGGCCCATAAAGTCCACACCGAACCTCTGAAGTGCATCCCACCTAGACCCATCCCCGCTAACCTTATTCCCTGCAATCCTGCATTCCCTCATAGAACATAACAGTACAACACAGTGCAGGCCCTTCGACTCTCCATATTGTGCTGGCCTTTTATGCTACTCAAGATCAGACTAACCTACATACCCTTCATTTTACTATCATCCATGTGCCTGAGAGTCGCTAAAATGTCCCAAATGTATCGGATTCTACCAGCACTGTCGGCAGTACAATCCACACACCTACTACTGTGTAAAACCCCTACCTCTGACATCTCCCCTAAACCTTCCTCCAATGAACTTAAAATTAAGCCCCCTTGGTGATAGACATTTCAGTCATGGGACAAAGTCTCTGGCTATCTACTCTATGTCTCTCAACATCCTGTGCACCTCTATCAAGTCACCGCTCATCCTTCTTCATTCCAATGATGGAAACCTTAACTCCCTCAACCTTTCATAAGACATTCCCTCCAGTCCAGGCAGCATCCTGGTAAATCTCCTGTGCGCACTCTCTAAAACTTCCACATCTTTCCTGTAATGAGGCAGCCAGAAAAAACAGAATATTCCACGTGTGGTCTAATCAGTACTGTACAGAGCTGCAGCATAACCTCGTGGCTCTTGAACTCAATCCCCTGCTAATGAAAGCCAACATACCAGACGCCTTTTTAACAACCCTATCAACCTGGGTGGCAACTTTGAGGGAACTATGGACCTGGACCCCAAAATCCCTCGGTTCCTCCACACTGCCAAAAATCCTGCCTTTAATCCTGTATTCTGCATTCAAATTCAACCTTCCAAAAGTGAATGACTTCATACTTTTTCAGGTTGAATGCTATCTGCCACTTATCAGCCCAGTTCTGCATCCTGTCAATGTCCCATCACAAGCTACAACAGCCTTCCATACGATCCACAACTCCACAAATTTTTGTGTCATCAGCAAACGTACTAACCCACCCTTCCACATCCTCATCCAAGACACTTATAAAACGTCACAAAGAGCAGGAGGTCCCAGAACAGATCCCTGTGGAACACCACTGGTTACTAAGCTCCAGGCAGAATACTTTCCATCTACCATCATCCTCTGTCTATGGGCCAGTTAATTCTGTATCCAGAAAGCCAGATTTCCCTGTATCCCATGCCTCCTTACTTTCCGAATGAGCCTACCATGGGAAACCATTTCAATCGCCTAGCTAAAATCCATGTCCATCACATCCACTACTCTACCTTCATCAACGTGTTTTGTCACAGCCTCAAAGAATTCAATAAGGTTTCTAAGGCATGGTCTGCCCCTCACAAAGCCATGCTGACTCTCTAATGATGGTTTTCCAAGTAATCAAATCCAGTCTCTCAGAATCCTCTCCAATAATTTGCCCACTACAGATGAAAGACTGACTGGTCTGCAATTCCCAGAATTATCCCTGTTCCCTTTTTTGAACAAGGGAATAATATTTGCTATCCTCCAATCATCTGTCAGTACTCCAGTGGACAGTGAGGTTGCAAAGATCATTACCAATAGCGCATCTCTTCCCTCGCTTCCTGTAGTAACCTTGGCTAAATCCCATCTGGCCCAGGGGATTTATCTATCCTTATGTTTTCCAAAGTTTTCAGCACATCCTCCTTAACATCAACCGGTCTGCTTCACGCTATCCTCAGAAATGTCAAGGACCCTCAGTAGTGAATACTGAAGCAAAGTATTCATTAAGGACCTCCCCTACTTCCGACTTCAGGTGCAGGTTCCCTACATTATCAGTGATTGGCCCTACCCTCACTCAGACCATTCTCTTGTTCCTCACATAAAGTGTAGAATGCCTTAAAAGGTTTTCCTTAATCCTACCCACTAAAGCTTTTTCATGTCCCCTTCCAGCTCCAAGTCCATTCTTCAGTTCCTTCCTAGCTATCTGTTACTCTCTAAAGCTCTGTCTGACCCTTGCTTCCTTAACCTTAAGTAAGCTTCCTCCTTTCCTAGAAGCCGAGCATTCTAACTGGAACTCCATCAATAAGCATATCAATTTAGACCACATCTACCTTCCCTTGGAAAAAAAACTGGAAATGACATCACCCACCTTAAGAAACCAAGACCTATAAAGAGGTGGGACACATGACTAGCACTTCAACACAGACTCTCACCGATGATGTTACGTAGTCATGGTGACGAAACACCCGAAAACAAACTGTCCAGCTCAGCGAGCTAACTCATATCCATAATACTGTAGTATGATAGTAATCACTGATGTCACATGTGCATTAGTGGAACTATTCAAAAGTTTGATGACAAATATTTGCACAAGGATTAACAATTGAGACCAAGTTGACAACTTGTAGTACAGTTGTGAAATCATAGAATCCCCACATTGTGGAAGCAGGCCATTTGGCCCATTGAGACCACACTGACCAAAGAGCTACTCAGACCCAGCCCCCTACTCTACCATTGCCCATAACTATGCATTTCCTGTGGCTATAAATACCTAACCCTGCACACTATGGATAAGTGACTTGGCAGTCCACCTAACCTACACATTTTTGGATTGTGGGAGGAAACCAGTGTACCCAGAGAAACCCATACAGATGCAAGGAGAATTTCAAACTACACAGTCGCCTGAGGATGGAATTAAACACGGGTCCCTGGCACTGCGAGGCAGCAGTTCTAACCACTGAGCCACAGTTCCACCCTAAAAAGGTAAGGACTTTGCCCCTGTTACAAACTAAGCAGTTACCCTGAGAATGTCTTGAAAGAAAATAAACCAATTCCCGGAAGAAGTCCTAATAACTAAATGTAATGGGACATCATTTTACGTGAACTCTACACACCTTCTCAATGTGTGCAGGTACTTCCTCTCACCCGCAGAGATTCCAAGCGCAGCCATTACATCAAGGAGGAGAGCAGAGGATCATAATTGATAAATGTTTAAAGAGGCCCACAAACAATGCAAAAATCTACTGGAAGAGGGAAATAAGATTTATAAATACAGGTAGCTTATAAATACACTTGGTTGTAGAATAAACAGTGCTTAGATTGCACAGAACCTTACTTGTATAGCACATTTGCAAATTAATAATATTGTAGGGAGGAAGTAGCAAAAGCCAAGATGGAATGCTACAGACAGGATGCTACAGATAGGATAATAGTAGTCCATTGGCCCAATTCAATTCAAATGAGTTAGGAGGGTCAAAGTATAGCTTCACCTGGTTTTGGAAATAAAAACACTTGTGGCTCAACTTTCCTGTAATAGTGCAAATGTTATGTATGAATTACAGAGGAAAATATAATTTTTTTAAAAAAGTCAACAGTACCACTTTTCCCTACTAGAAGGGAAGGCCAGTCGCAATTTAACTTATTTTATAGAGAAAGGTTTAACAGAATAAGAATATAAATTAGTGCTGAAGAAATGTTGCATGAAAACAAAAACTTATCCATACAGATTCCCCAATGTGCATCAGCTTTCTTTTTACTTTTTCTATTTTCCCATTTTAATCAATTCAACTGAATAGCACCAAGATATCTTTTGTACTCACAATGATTGCGTGCATTGTAATGCACACAGTCACATCATCTTTATGTCCCCTTCCCTAATTTATGTGTAACCACCTTATTGGTTGTTCAATTTGATGAACAAAGCCAGGCTTAATAATTCAGATGTTACTAGGCAAAAACGATATGCTTGTCAGAAGCTTTCAGCTCGGAGTCAGTAAACGGTGCAGCGTCGCTTAGACTTTGCATGAATTTCAATTTCTGCAGATGTGTTTTTTTAATGTGGCTTTCAATGGTTTCTTGAAAGGGTTTCACAGCAGTTTTCCTAGTTAAATTCAACAATACCATAGTGTGCATTTCTATCTCATCCCACTAAAACACAGAGTCAAAACCAAACGGTAAAAGGTAGGCATGGTACGAATATGTAAGCATTCTCTTAAAAGACTGTCCATTTCCACTTCTCAGAACTACGGGATAAAAACACCGTTTTAACACAACACATTTCTCAGCTTTTGAAACTGTATTATTTTGATGGAGGAAAAAGGGGAATCAAACACAAGTTATAACATGTGACTGCCATTATTGGGTAAATCTAATTCTTTTAGCTGACAACAGCACCTTTCAAACTAGTAGTCAGTTTAAAAAAAATTTGGTTTTTTTGGACAAGTGAAAAATGGATTAAACTGCAGAATCTTTTCTCCACACATCAAAATGTAAGAGGCAACATATATTTATTGTTTCTGAGGCATTTACTCCAGGGTGTCAACTTTGGAAAGGAGAGGAATAAACAGGCTTTAAAAGAAAGAACAGATTCAAGAATTCTAGAATGGTCATTAAAATAACTATGCAAGTAAACTGCACATATTGTTTTGACGGTCTTGCGATGCAGAGTAAAATTTGACACAAACTGTAGCACTTGAATGAAGCGAAAGGCGAAAAGACTAGTTAAACTCTCCCAAACAGACTAAGAGTAAACCTTTTTTTAGTGAAGCTATTTTTTAAAATCAGTACATTGAGAGTTTTCAAATGGAGGGGAGGTAAATCAGTTTTCTGCTGATTAGGGCAAATAACCGAGACTTCAAAAGAAAAAAAGATCCATTTTAAAGTTTTTGTTCCCCTCATCACTCCACCATATTATTTGCATTTTTCGGTCTTTCAGAATAAAGACCATAAAGAAATGTGCTTAACTTTGCAAGCAAATTTGGAAAAACCATGGTTTTATTAGAGATTTTAAAAAAGGACTGTCTTTTATATTTGAATCATAGATGTGATCACATTGAGAACAAATGACTAAGACTCTCAGAGCACATACTTTTGTCAAGAGCTTCCATCTCTCAGAAAAGGCTTTAGGCAAATCCATACCCGACAGACTGCTCCGAAATGCTGTCCACATTTTTGACAGCTGTGACAATCTATAGCATTCAAGTTCAAACAACCCAGACTGAGATTTAACATACAAATGTTTAATTACAAATAGACTAAAAATAAAAGGGTGATAATATTATATATGCCCAATGTCAGTATCACAGGAAATAACTCAACGCCAAGTCGGTCATGAATTTCACAACTGGTGTCAAAGCAAGGTATTGACATTGTACAGTTCTTTTATAATGCTAATTTTTCACCACTGTATATGCAACACTCTTGCCATGTCCAGATTGAAAAGATTAATCACAAGTGACTAACACTGAAAGAGGATAAAGTAAGAATGGCAATATTATGTCAAATTGCCTATTCTTTTCAGAATATAGAACAGCACAGGAACAGGCCGTTCAAACTACCACATAGCCACCGACCATGATGCCATTCTAAACTAATCCCATCTGCCTACACATGGCCCATATTCCTCTATTCCCTGCTTGTTCATGTGTCTATCTAAATGTCTTTTAAAACACACACAGTTATTGCATTTGCTTCTACCACACCCCTAGGAGTGTATTCCAGGCACCTACCACCCTTTGTGGAAAAAAGCTTCTGAATACTTCTGAACCAATAATCACACCATACAATAAGTTTAATTCTCAGCTCAAATTCAAAGATGTACTTTTTTTCCCCCTATTTGATCAGGTGTTAAAAATTATAAAATCAACAGACTGCAAGTCAATTACTGCGGATGCTGGAATCTGAAACCAAAAAAAAAAGAGAAAATGCTGGAAAATCTCAGCAGGTCTGACAGCTTTGACAAAAGGTCAGTTAGGCTCGAAACATCAGCTCTTTTCTCTCCTTACAGATGCTGCCAGACCTCCTGAGATTTTCCAGTAAACTGCTAGTCAAGTTCTCTCACTTTCTAACATCCAGGCCAAAGTCCACCACGATCTCTTTTGGCTTAAAACAACCCAGAAAGCAGTTAACTGTATTTGTACTCCCTCAATGTTTTTCTAAAGAAAGGGCCGTCTGAAAAACTTCAGATATTAGCAGATGTCTTTTTCTTAGCTCAACTTCTTTGGACACATTATAACATCTCCAAGTGGAACTTGAACCTAAACGTTTTGCCTCAGGGAGGTAGAGACATTACCACGGTGCCAAAAGATCCTTGTCAAACTGTAAACAAGGGATGATTGCAGTTATAATAACCACAGTCAAGCACAGTTTTAGAATGCTGGATGCCTAGGTTGCAACAGGCCTCAGAGTCCAGCATTCAGAGCAGACTTAAAAAGTGAACTGGAGGGACCTATGCAAGCACTGAGTGCAGCCATGTATGACATTCCACTAAAGACAAAAAAAGTTACTGAATTTTTTTAAAAAAACAATAAAAGTAGAGTTTTTTTTGTTGTCAAACAGACAGCTGGTCAACTACCTTTCTTTTCTGCTTGAGTAAGCAAGATAAAAAACAGGGAAGCCTGCAATGCAAGAATTCCAGATCTGGGGGAAAATGGGGCCAGGTTGGGTTTGTACACAGAGCAACACTTTATAAAAAGATGTGGGTACTTTGGGGAGAAAAATACAAAAAATTCCGAAGCCAAAAAAAAAATGCATTGCAACTGATACGATAGGAATCAGTCAGTCAATCTACTATTGTGCAAAAAGCTCAACTTCAGCCTTTTAATTCAACTCAAAAATATTAAGCAATTCTACAAATGTTTTGAATTGGTGATAGCTTTCATGGAAAATGCTAGCAATGTTAACCACTGCTATTCTTGGTTCTTCCATGGGATGGTGCTGTTAACTGTTATTTTTGATGGCTGTATCATTGTAGTTTAAAAGACACTTGCAGCTCACAAAAGAGCTGAAAGATGTACCACTAATGAACAAAGTCACGAGAATACAAATAGTCACCACATGGTATGTTCAGAGCTTAGAGGAAACTTTAAAATAATTTTTATATTTGATAGAAATCTTTACAGTTAGTAATTGTACTTCCAGATTTTTTTTTTGAAAACAACCCCTGCTTCTATATTAGCTCCTATTTCTCTGGCTCTGCATACTTTTTTTCTATAAAATATTCTACTTGTGACGTAGGTGACTGACAATGAAGTTCCTATTGTTTGTGTCACGTGTTCTTAAGGATGTGAACAGTGTACTACAGTCAGTTCTGCTATAATGCAGCAGTTCCGTTCTTGTGAAATTGCGTGTTATAAGAAAATAGTGTAATAGCAGTACCATTTAAACTAATGGGGCTGGAATTGTGTTATAACTAATATATGCTTGAAAAGTTTTCACTACAGCAACAGTACCCTCAATTTGTCAGTAGTGCTATAGTGAATTCGCATTAACGAAACACACGTTATAGCAGAATGACCTGTACTTAGTTGGAAACGTACTTCGTATGAACCAAGTCAGTCAGGGGTGAAAAGGCTCCTCCATGAATTACATCAGTGAGCCAGCTGTATTTATCCAAGAAATTGGAAATGTTAACATTTACATCAAGTATTTTTATACAAGACAGACAGATATTGCCCGTACTGGATTAGACACCCAAAGCTGTTAAGTTTACTTCCTTCCATAGCAGATGACCCTTCTAGACTTTCAGATGGTCATTTCTGTATCACCAATACTCACTCATTTTCTGCAAGTCCTGTTCCTACTTGCTTCCTAGCCAGAGCTGTACATCCCACTTAATATTTGTGACAATTAGCACCTCAAATTTGTAATAATATCCTTTTGCTGTTTCAACAGAAGGCTGTCCAAGAGCAGTTTAACATGAACAACATAGTGATTGTGATTAATTATACCTTACAAAAATTCACCAAATTCAATAATATCTTATTGTGGATACTGCTCCAAGCATGCAATTTTATTACCATTAATATCTGTACTCAGAATGTAAATTACTCAAATCTTGATCAGCTTTCATATTGATCATGCTAATGAAATGACACGTTCAGTTTCAAAGGCAAATATCATGGATAGGGGTAACTAAAGCCTTTTGCAGCATTTTTTAAAAATGCTGCAAGTGCTGAATTTTGTATTCACTGTTGAAAACCTGTGATTCAGATATGATGCAATCATCTTTATATAAAATATTACCAGCGAATGGTGATCCATATTTTTCTGCGCCATCTGTACCAACTGAATAGTCCAATGATTTGGTCTTAATCTGCACAGAAATTAGTTATGCAGCTTTTATTTGAGTGCAAGAATGAATAAAAGACCATTTTTGTGTTCTTCATTTGTCAAAATAAATGGGTCATTTGAAGCTTTTTCATAGATGGAAGGTTTACGATCTTAGAATACATAATTAATAACTGCTTGGGATCTAGCTAAAATGCACTTTTGTTTCAATTTGTATCTAATGAAACAGTATAGTTAATGAAGTGAATATCACAAACGGATTATAGTCTAATGGCTTCAATCGTCCTACCAATTGAAAAATGAGCACAATAATGTGCACAGAATGCAAAACTGCTGGTGGCGGAAAAAAACTGAACTGTCAAGTAATCTCCAACTTGAAACTTCAACCAAAACAAGGAGTCTTCAATATTCATTCATATTTCTTAACAGATGTTAAAAATATCCAATCATGTTACTGAAAGAGGTAAAACATTTTTTTTTCTTATGTATTACAAACTTGTATGAGGATAAAATATATGTTGTCAATTCCAATCTTATGAAAAAAGGTCTTTTTCTTCCACAATTAGTTTTTAAAATAATATTGCTACTCAATAGGATTTTTTAAAAAAAAGAAATGCTGGATTAACTACATTAAGATCCCGTATCATCTTTCAAGGGCAGTTTAAATTACAGGAAGTATTACAAAACATTAAGCTCACAAAGATAAATGTTTTAGAGAGACAAAAAAAAAACATACAATAGCCAAGGACAACACAACTTAAAAATTCTAATGTCTTTACTGCAGCAAAAATCCTTATGAAGATGGATCCAAGTTAATGGTTAGTTTTATTTTAGAAATGCCCTCTTTACTGCCTGAAATCTCTGTACAAAAACATACACCTATAAGATAATAAACGTTTCTTCCCTATTATTCATAACACATTTAAGATCTCATAAATCAGGATTGTTCAAAACATATTGCATGCTTTTAAACTAACTCTCTAAAATCCACCTAATGCTGGAATATCACATAGCTGAGGTTCTGGACTCACATATATTTTCTATCTTAATTATAAAAGGCAGATATTTAGTATTCTGAATTTTTTTTTCTAAGGTAGACTTTAAACTATTTACACAAACCTTATGTAACAAAGCTGTTTTCATTCCAAAAAAGGTGCATTCTTCAAATGAAAACTAGCCAACAATTTTCAACCAACTGGAAATACACACCAGATTTAACTTTAAAATGAGTCAAACCAATGTAAATAGTTTTATATGAAATGTGACAATACAGTCCAGATCGAGAAAAGTTTCCAAAACTTTAGCTGAAGATGGGTATTGCAGTTTTTGTTTAATATTTAAAGACTCAAAACTGTAACACTCAAACTTTATGAAAATTTATCTTTGGTGAAAATAAAGATTTCTACTCATGTTGCAATCAATACTTATAAAATATAATAGTTTAAATATATTGTCAGATTTTCATTTTTAATAAATATAAACTAGAAGTATAAAAGAGGAGCCAAAAAGTAACTCTTTGGGATGTTTTCCCTTCATTCCACTTCTCCAAAATCCTATCATTCATGCTATGGTAGTCCGTCAGCAGCATCACCCTCACTCTGTCGTAGGACAGGAACACACAAAAAACAGAAATGGCTGGAGTGTGTCGTCAGGATCTCCATCATCTGCAGTTCTTTGTTTTCTTTTTATTGTACTCTATGCTACTTTCTCCCCACCCCCACCCTCCTCTAGCTTATCTCTCCACGCTTCAGGCTCTCTGCCTTTATTCCTGATGAAGGGCTTTTGCCTAAAACGTTGATTTTACTGCTCCTCGGATACTGCCTGAACTGCTGTGCTCTTCCAGCACCACTAATCCAGAATCTGGTTTCTAGCATCTGCAGTCATTGTTTTTACCAAGAAGGTGTAGTGCGGGGTGCAGTCGAAAAAGGTGGTGAAAAGTAACAGTCACGCTTGATTATGTGCTTACCAATCAATACATTTTCAACAGCAGTCACTGGAGTTAGTAAGGGATGGCACAGTGGCTCAGTGGTTAGCTCTGCTGCCTTGCAGCACCATGGACCCAGGTTCGATTCCAGCCTTGGGGGACTGTGGAGTTTGCACATTTTCCCTGTGTCTACGTGGGTTTCCTCCGTGCTCCAGTTTCCGCCTACAGTCCAAAGATGTGTGGATCAGGTTAATTGGCCATGCTAAATTGCTCATAGTGATAGGTGCATTAATAGGGGAGTAGGAGAATGGGTTTGGGTGGGTTACTCTGAGGGTTGGTGTGGACTTGTTTGGGCGGAAGGGCCTGTTTCCGCACTGTAGGGAATCTAATCTAATCTAAAAGGGGAGCATAAGGGGAGGTGGTGTTAACATAGTGGAGTAGTAGTCTGGAACACCAAGCCATTGTTCTGGGGGCATGGATTCAAATTCCACCATGTCTGATGTTGAAATTCTCACTAAAAACAAATCTGGAGTAAAGAGCTGGCCTAATGGCAAGATGTAACAATTATCATAATAGCCCATCTGTTTTACCAACGCCGCTTTTCAAAAGAAAATCTGCCATCCTTGGCTGATCTGGCCTAAATGCTACTCAAGTTGCACAGCAATGTGGCCAACTTTAAATTGTCTTCTAGGCTAGCCAATGACATCTGCATGCCATAAAGAAATTTTAATGTATTTTTAATTCAATCATAAATTCCATTGCTTCAGAAATAAATTCCTATTTTGAAAACTGAAGAATGCCTACTTCAACCTCTAATTAAATAGAAATCTAACCACCATAGTTTTAAACTCCATTGTTCATCATAATTTCAATAGTAGTTGTGAAATGGGAGTTTTCACTTCTATTGGGATATGTACAATCCACTCAAATTTATCTCCTCACCAACCAGCCAAAATATGGCACAGAACAAAAACGACAACATATCAAGTGAATTATTTCAGTATAACAGAATCAAACTTACTGCTTCTGATAGTTCTATTTTCTGGTAATTATGGGTTAAGCAGTTCAGCACAACTGCATTAGCCAGGACTTTTACTTCCTGTACGAAGTCTCTTTTGTACTTTACCAGAAAGGTATATTAGCAAAACAAACAGTTTTTTTTTAAAAAGTACTATCTTAAAATATTGGTCCAGCTACTTAGAAAACTGACATAGTAAAGTATGTTCCTCTGATATTGTAAAACAGTTTCCCGATGTAGGCAAGAGACAGACTGACATGTAAGTGACCTTAGTTAAAATTAAAAAGATTGCCAATTTAGGAAGAGTCACATAAATGAAGAATTGAGGTCCAGAACTTGTCACTCCCTTAGAAGAGTTGTACAGTGAAATCACTGGCATCTACCTGAATGTGGAAAACTGTCCAGGAGGTGGAAGGTGATGAAACTGATGGAAGGGGTCATCAACAGTACTATTAAACAGCAGCTGCTCGGCAATAACCTGCTTAAGGATGCCCAATTTGGTTCCATCAGGGTGACTTAGCTCCTGACTTTGTTACTGCCTTGGTTCAAACATAGGTGCGAGAGAGTCATCCCTTGATATTAAGGCCACATTCAATGAGAATGGCATCAAGAAGCCCTCACATAACTGGAATCAGTAGATATCAGTGGGCAAACTCTCCACTGGCTGGAGTCACTCTGGGTAGTGTCCTGGGCTCAACCATCTTCAACTACTTCAACAACCGACACTCCATCATAGAGTCTAAAGTGGGGATATTCAATGATTGCACAACGTTCAGCACCATTTGCAACTGCTCATATTGTGAAGCAACAATCCTGATCAAGGTGATAGAGAGAAAAGAGAAAAGGCTGAGGCTGGTACAATAGATAAAGGGAGGCAAAGTCAAATAGTCAAGGCAGACACGAGTTTGGCAGAAAACAAGGCAAGATTGATAAATTAAACTGCATTTACTTCAATGCAGAGGCCTGACTGATAAGACAGATGAACTTGGAGGATAGTTGGGAACATGGGACTGGGATATCATAGCTATTACAGAAACACAGCACAGGAATGGACAGGTTTAGCAACTGGATATCGAGTATAGATGCTATAGGAAGGATAGATAGGAAGGTGAGAGAGGTGGAAGGGGAATGGCAATTTTGAGGAGGGTTAACATTACGGCTGTATTTAGGGAGGATATTCCTGGGTATTGTCCAGTGAAATTATATGGATGGAGCTGATAAATAAGAAAGGGATGATCATCTGCCAAGTATTGTATTATAGGTCACCCAGCAGACAAATCAAAATTGAGAAGCAAATATGTAAGCAGTTCTCACATCTATAAAAGCAATAGGTCTGTAATGGTAGGAGATTTTAATTCTCCTAACGTAGACTGGATTGTCAGTGTTAAAGGCTTGGACAGAGAGGAATTTGTTAAGTGTGTAGAAGAAAACTTTGTTATTCAGTTTGAGAGAGTGTACTTACTAGAGAAGGAGCAACACTTGACCTTTAGTTGGGAAATAAGGCAGGGCAAGTGATTGAGGTGTCAATGGGGGAGCACTTTGGGGCAACTGACCATAATTCTATTAGTTTTAAGATAGTTATGGAAAAGGATAGAACTGATCAAAAAGTTAAAGTTTAAATTGGAGTAAGGTCAATTTTGACGGTATTTTCACAAGTTGATTGGGGAGGCTACTCGCAGGTAAAAGAGAGATAGTTGGGAAGTGGGAGGCCTTCAAACGAGAGTCCAGAGACCACAAATTCCTGTTAGTGTGAAGGGCAAGGCTAGTAGTTGCAGGGAATGCTGGAGAACTTGAGAAATTGAGACTTTGGTTAGAAAAAAAAAGGAAGTATATGACAAATATAGACAACTGGGATCAAGCGAATGTCTAGAGTATAACAGCAGAAGCGGTATACCAGAGGGAACGCAGGAGGGCAAAAAAGGGGATGAGAGACAGTTTTGGCAAATAGAGTTATAGAATTTCTTTGGATTCTCCTTAAAAACAAAAAGAATAGCTGGCGAGAGAATAAGGCCATTTAAAAGATCAATGTGGCCATTCATGCGTGGAATTATATAATAAGAGATAGTAAACAAATATTTTGCACCAGTATTTACAGTGGAGAAGGACAGAGAAGCTTGAAAAGATGTCTGATGAAAAGACAGATGCCTTGAAAAAAAAAAACAGGAGGAGTTCATATTATAGAAACATAGAAGATAGGAGGAGGAAGCCATTTAGCCCTTCGAGCCTGTTCTGCCATTTATTATAATCAAGGCTAATGCTCCAACTCAATAGCCTAATCCTGCTTTCTAATCTTTGATCCCATTCGCCCCATTTGCTATATCCAGCTGCCTGTTTAACACATTCAATGTTTTAGTGTCAACTACTTCCTGTAATAATGAATGGCACAGGCTCACCACTCTTTGGGTGAAGAAATGCCTCCTCACCGCCATTCTAAGTGATCTAGCCCAAATCCTCAGACTGTGACTCCTGGTTCTGGTACACCCACGATCAAGAGGAGGCATTGGAGGTCTTAATACGCACAATGATAGGTAAATTCCTGAGACCTGATCAGATGTTTCCCAGAGCTTTGTGGGAAGCTAGGGAAGAGGTTGTTGGGCCCCTTGTTGGGATATTTGTATCGATAGTCAAGGGTGAGGTGCTGAAAGATTGGAGGTTGGCTAATGCGGTGTCATTCCTGAACAAATGCTGTAAGGAAAAGCCAATGAACTATAGACCGTTGAGCCTTGTGTCAATAGCAGGTAAGTTGATGGAAGGGATTTTGAGGGACAAGGTCTACATGCATTTGGAAAGGCAAGGACATGATTAGGGATAGTCAACATAGCTTCATGTGTGGGGAACCGTGTCTTGCTAACTTGACTGACTTTTTTTTTGAAGAGTTGACTTAGAAGATTGATGATACCAGAGTGGTAGATATCTATATGGACTTCAGCAAAGGGTTGGACAAAGTTCCGCATGGTAGACTGCTTAGTAAAGTTAGATCATTTGGGATCCAGGGGAATTAGCCAATTGGATACAAAGTTGGCTTGAAGGTAGGAGTCAGAAGGCAGTAGCAGAGGCTTGCTTTTCCGACTGGTAGCCTGCGACCAGTGGTGTGCCATAAGGATTGATGTTGGATCAATTGCTTTTCATCAGTTATATAAATAATTCGGATGTGAATATGGGAGGTAGAGTTAGTAAGTTTGTAGATGATACCAGAATAGGTGGTGGTGTAATGGACAGCAAAGGAGGTATTCTCAGGATATAATGTGACCTTGATCATATGGGCCAAATGGCTCAGGAGTGGCAGGCAGAGTTTAATTTAGATAAATGCGAGGTACTGCATTTTGGTAAAAGCAAACTAGGGCAGTACATGGTAGGCCCTGGAGGAGTGTTGCCAAACAAAGGGAACTAGGGGTGACGGTACATAGTTCCTTGAAAGTAGAGTCGCAGGTAGACAGGGGTGGTGAAAAAGCCATTTGGCAAGCTTGCCTTCATTGGTCAAAACATTGAGTAAAGGTGTCGTATGTCATATTGTATCTGTACAAGACATGGTGAGGTTACTTTTGGAATACTGCATGCAATTCTTGTCACCCTTTTAAAAGGATGCTGTTAAGCTTCAGAAAAATATTTCCAAGGATATTGCTGGGACATGAGGGCTTGAGCTATAGGAAGAGGCTGAATAAGCGGAGGGGTGACCCTGTAGACGTTTATAAAATCATGAGGGGCATGACTAGGGTGAATAGCCAAGGTCTTTTTCCTAGTTGGGGGTGGGGGTGGGGGATGTGGGGAAGAAGGGGAGGGAAAGAGTCCAAAACTTGATGACATAGGTTTAAGGTGACAGGAGAAAGATTGAAAAAAAAAAGGAACCGGAGGGGTAACATTTTTACGCAGATGGTCATGCATGTACAGAATGAGCTGCCAGAGGAAGTGGTGGGAGGCAGACAAAATTACAACAACATTTAAAAAAGACATCTGGATGGGTATATAAATAGGAAGGATTTAGAGAGCTATGGGTAAATGCTGGCAAATGGGACTAGGTCAGATTGGGGTGTCTCGTTGGCGTGGTCGAGTTGGTCTGAAGGGTTTATTTCCGTTATGTATGACCATCCAGGCAGCATTTACCACCTCCAAGATGCACTGTAGAAATTCAAAGATCCCTTAAGACAGCACCTTCCAAATCCAGAAATAAAAGGACAGCAGATACATGGAAACACCACCATCTGCAAGTTCCCTTCCAAGGCATTCATCATCCTGACAGAAATACAATCTCTGCTCCTTCACGGTCACGGAGTCAAAATCCTGGAATTCCCTCCCCAATTGTGTTGTGGGTCAACCTTTAGCAGTGGTTCAAGAAGGCAGCTCCACCACCTTATCAAGAGCAACTAGGGACAGGAAAGAGATGCTGGCCAGCTTGTAACACCCACATCCCATGAATGAATTTTTTTTTTTAAATTCAGAATTGATTTATGAGATGTGGATGTAAAATACTATTTAATTGGGAGAAATTTTCATCTGCAAGGTGACCTAGTCAAATGGTTCCAATGTTCATTATGACCATTTTTTAACAAAGGATTGACCAATTCAACAAAAGAGACTTGTTGAATAATTATCTTAAAGTTGTTTATTGAACTGAAAGCCAAATGGAAACATTTTGAAAGAAAGAAGGGATTATATCCCAACACAAATTTAAAAAAAAATGCTTTTGAGAGGTTTTTCATAAAACAGCACTGTTCCAGGTTGACAAAAAAGTAAGGTAAGAGCAAAACATGAATAAATAAACCAACTTACATCTTCAACTTTAAAAGTACATTGTACCACCCTATGAAGCCAAATAAATAGCAAGAGCTTTAATCATTCTGCCTACTGAATGCTGCACAAGATAGCACACGTTTAAAACCATGACTATTCTTACCTTATTTTAATCCAAGAGTCAAGAACAGAACAACAAAAACCTGAACAAAAACAAATGCATTCAAGAAAAGTATATTGATAGACTACTACTACTTTTAATTCTGAACGAAGAAAAGGCAGATATCACAATTTATGCAGTCAACTCAATCAAAACATTATAGTTCAAAAGCTGCTTCTCTAAATACTAGACATTTTTTGAACACAATGCATAATTTCTTTAATTTCAATTAAAAAAAATCAACGTCCATGGATAATTCAGTCAGATGCTGCATGATGTCAGGCTAGTTATGCTTTCATTCTTGATTTAATTTTTGTACCTAAGTACATGTTTTGCGAGCAGTACAGCCAAATCATAAACTAGGACATACAGACCATAGGTTGCTTGGACAGAACAAGACAAACAAGGTTACGACGACACAGGAGTGCACAAAAGCAAGCTCAACATTAGATTTGAAACTAGAGAGGTCCATTCAGTAGTCCAATAAGTTGTTTTTTTTAAAACCAGTTGGTGCGCGTGTTCAAGCTTCTGTATCTTGCATGCCAGCCTATGAGAACACTCCAAACAACCCTTGATCCTACTCAACATGAACTGACCTGAAGTGACCATTGCCCAAAGCACTTACCTAAAATCTGTAAAAACCCAAAATCCTGCGTGGCCTCAGCTCCCAGACTGCCAGTTTTGAAAACAACTGTATGTCTATAGGAAATGTGCAGAGGCCAAGGAATTATTCCATTGCCAACTAATTGTTTTGCATTTAAAAGAGGACAAAACAGGTTTGACTGAGTGATTAAAGTATGGCATTTCAGTTTATTCTTCTTTCAAATCAGCTGCCCTGACTTAATTAATCCAGCATACCCAGAACACACTCATGACACTTCTGTTTGGGACCAAGGCAGAATTATTTAATGCAATTGTCCTGAAAGAGCAAAGGAAACACAGATATACCAACAGCCTAAAAAGAAAATCAGGCAGCTCACCCTTCCCAACTTTCAAAAAAAAAAAGGGCTGGATTTTCAGCCCCTGCCAACAGTGAAATCAGAGACCGGTCAAAGCTTCATCCAAGCAACTTTTGCAGTATTTGTTGAATCTAGTTTTTCATTAAAAGATTTCAAAGTTGAAGTCCCTCTTGCTTGCTGACTTTCCATTTCAGCCAACTGCTCCTTGGAAGATGCACGGCCTTGAATTGAACCTCCAAATGAGATAACCTGTCTGCCACACTCAACTGGACAGCCTCTGTTCTGGTCATTAATCGGGCATCACACAGAAAATCTACAGTATATTGGGTTGGGGTGTAGAAACAGACCAAACTTCATTCCCTGCCCCAAAATTTTAAGTACTCAATATGGAGTAGAGATTGCAACACAATAATGCAAGGCCACAATACATATCAACCCAGACCTTTCCAGAAACTGATTATTGATGGATTGTTTCTTTAAAAACTGTATCAGCCACAAAACTGCTTTTCAAACACTTTCCTATATTTTTGAATCCTATTTTTTCCACCTCAGAAAACCGCTTTTTATGAACGAGCAAATTAGTATTAGGAGGGTCTCTAATCAAAACAAAGAAGTGCAAATCATTTTTATTTCAGTATCTAGAGGGGGTTTATTCATCGGGTCTGCAGCCTTGAAAACAGGTTACCAGTCAGGTTATTACATTTAATTTAGGATCCTATGGTTGCTTTTATTGAGTGTCACACCGACTCATTTTTGTCAGTCTCAATTTTTACAGAACTAAGTTTAAAAAAAAAGGCAACAGGTCCAAGAATACACAAATTAAAAGAGTACTACTTTCAACATTTAACAATTTTAAAAGCAGAAAGCTGAGAGTGATTTCTGACAAGGAGCTCCTAACAGCACTGACATAGCACCAATTGGCAAAAATCAGAAACTCATTACTTTGTATTGTAATGCAAAACATTAAATATTTTAGAATGCATCCTTACTACTGGAAGCCAAAAATTCAAAGATTTAATGTCAGAATAGTTTGCAATATTTTGAAGCGAAGGAGAGGATAAAACTACTCTTCTAATCAACGCACGGCGTTGAGCACCAATAATTAGACAAAGGGAGATGGTTGTGGTTGTGGACAGCGTGTCATCTCAGCTCCAGGACATCTCTACAGGAGCCCCTTAGGGTAGTGTCCTAGGCCCAACAATTTTCAGTTGCTTCATCAATGACCTTCCCTCTGTGATAAGATCTTAAGTGGGGACATTTGCCAGTGATTGCACAGCATTCAGCACCATTCGTGACGACTCAAATACTGAAGCAGTCAGTGCTCAAATGCAACAAGATCCGGACCATATCCAGGCTTGGGCCAACAAGTGGAAAGTAACATGCACACCACACAAATGCCAGAAAATGACCATCACCAATAAGAGACAAGGTAAAAACAATGACTGCAGATGCTGGAAACCAAATACTGGATTAGTGGTGCTGGAAGAGCACAGCAGTTCAGGCAGCATCCAACGAGCAGTGAAATCCTCTTGCAAGGATACCCGCCTTGAAGAAGTGTTCCTCCTCTCTCTACAAGAATCTCGGAGTCCCTCTCCCACTGCAACTCCCAGGTCATTTCCTCTGCTCTGAAGCTCTTACTCTCTCCCCACCCCCACCCTCCTCTAGCTTATCTCTCCACGCTTCAGGCTCACTTCACTGCCTTTTATTCCTGATGAAGGGCTTTAGCCCGAAACGTCGATTTTGCTGCTCGTTAGACGCTGCCTGAACTGCTGTGCTCTTCCAGCATCACTAAACCAATAAGAGACACCCTAACCACCACCCCTGAAATCACTGAAACCTCCACCCCACCCCCCCCCCCCCCCCCCGCAAAATGTCAACATCCTTGGAGTTAATATTGACCAGAAACTCAACTGGACCCACTACATCAACAGTGGCTACAACAGCAGGTCAAGAGACTAGGGATACTGTGGTGAGTAACTCACCTCCTGACACCTCAGTCTATCCACCATCTAAAAGGCACAAGTCATGAGTGTAATGGAATAACCCCATTTGCCTGGATGGGTGCAGCTCCAACAACACTCAAGAAGCTGGACACCATCCAGGACAAAAGCAACCTGCTCGATCGGCACATCTACAAACATTCAATCCCTCCACCACTGGCACTAAGTAGCAGTAGTGTGTACGATCTACAAGATCCACCGCAGAAATTCAAAAGATCCTTAGACAGCACCTTCCATCTAGAAGGAGAAGGGCAGTGGGTACTTGGGAACACCACCACCTGCAAGATCCCCGCCAAGCTACTCACCATCGTGACTTGCAAATACTGTGTACTGCCATTCCTTCATAGTTGTTGGGTCAAAATTCTGGAATTCCCTCCCTATGGGCATTGTGAGTCAACCCTCAGCAAGTGGATTGCAGCAATTCAAGGCGGCAGCTCACTCCCACCTTCAAGGCCAAATAGGGATGGGCTGTCAATGTTGGCCAGCCAGTGACGCCCAAGTCCCACAACCAAATAAGAAGAAAAACAATTGCTAGAAAGCTGTTTTAGAGCAGCAAATCAACAATGAAGAATTGTTTATCTCAGCATCCTTGAGAAGTGCCATTTAGGCATTTTGCCAGTGGAAGGAACAATGGCATGGCAGTGGAGTTGGACTTGAAAAAGGTGGTACTGATGATGGTTGGAAGATTGGATAAATGGATAGATGAATGGATGAATGAACGATAGCAGTAGTGACCGTGGCAGATAAACAGGGAGCAATTTTCTTCAGTAGTTTTTGCTGAGATAGATGTCTTGAGGATTTACTTGCCAAGCCTCTGTATTGGTACTTGGATGTATTCGTGCTGTCTATTGATAACTTGATGTTGGGATGCTGAGAAATTCATTGGATGGCCATTATTTCAAGCTGGCTGGCAGGATCTAGAAAACTTGTTTACAAAATTGTTATAAATAAGAATCAAGTTGACAGAAATGCTTCAATTAGCCTCACTAGCAAACCTTTCCAACTTTGATTTTCAATTCTTTTGCAGCAAAGCAACTGATCTGGAACCCAATACTGTATTGTGCCAATATCAAATCCAAGGTCAACAGCTCACTGACAAAGAAGCAGGCACACATAACCTGGCATCTCTACCAACAAAATACACATGGTAACATGCGCAGAACAGAAAATCTATTAAAGAAATATTTACTGCAGTTCAACAATACTAATGCCTTTATTAACCCCAGTTACTGCAATGTAATTTAGTGAACATGCAATGGTCGCATGCAGACTTTAAATAGCAAATCGTTAACTTGCTTTCTCTAATTCTAGGATGATAGCTGGGGAATAGGATTACATGGAAAAGCTTTCAAAAACAAAATTAAGGAAATAGTTTAGCTGCAGAAAAAAAAATATTGTGTTAAAGTTTTCACTTTGCATTCATCAAGGAAATCCAAAAGAAATGTCAACATAAATGGAAAAACAACTTCTTTACACTGGACACGAAGAGTGCTGGTTGGGTGCAAGTGTATTCTGATCAGCAAAGGTATTGCCTTGAAGAAAGCACTCATGAATAACAACTGACAGTTAACTGTCAAAATTTAAACTCAAACAAGGGATGTTGATCCTGATTGGTTTATTCCTCTGGTCAGGGCTTTGATCAGAGAATGGTGATTACCTGTTTCCTTTGAACAATAGATGTAATTCCACAATTTCACATTTGCTAAATAATTCTAAGTGCTGACAACAAAAGTCAGATGGTTACGAGTTCACCGTGTAGCACACTTGCTTAGACTGGAATCTAAACATTAAATCAGTGCTTTGCAGAAACAAAGAGAATATGCACAATACTGCACCCATTTCAACTCAATCAACTCAACAAAGCAACTGACAGTCATTCCCTGGCTTTGACAAAATATGTATTTTTTTCAGCAATGCTCAAGTTCTGCATTTGAAAACGACCATGGAAATTAATAATCAAACTTGAATTTTAAAAAATTCAGAATGATAGTTTTAGTGTAAACTTACCAGTGCTTAGGGCTAATGCAGCTGCTGCAGAAAATCAGTTTTGGGTTTCACGACAAAAGAAAAAAACTTGAACCTCAAAAGACAGCCCCATTATTTGATTGGTTGGAAAGTACTGTTAGGGACTAGGTGTAAATAATTTAGTACACTGCTGTCAACTGTTTTGCTTGGTGGGGGTGGGGGTGGGGGGGGGGGGGTGGAATTGTTCTTAAAATGTATTGAAATATAAAAAATCATGCAAACAAAAATAAAAAAACTTTAATGTCATTGAGGTAGTTATAACATAACTTGGAGAGTGGCAACAGGAATAAAAATTCAGCAGGATTCAAAAACAGCCAGCGGGAATGGAGCATAGGTGGAGTTTGAAACCTGACATCAAGTGGAAAAAAAAGTGACATATGGAAAGAAATGATTAGCAAGCAGTTGGTAAGTAATTCTACATAATAATCTCTAGTATACAGGCACTCCGAGTTGTGAATGGGCTCCATTTTGAACTTAGCTCACAAGTCGATTTGTACATAACGCGGAACAATGTAAAGCAGCTGTTTTTAAGTACAGAAAGTGTTCAGTTTTTAAAAATTACTCCCACGTATGGGATCGCATTCATAAGTACAAGCATTTGAGAGTCAGAAGTTTGTAGAAATCAGGGATGCCTGCACAATAAACACAGTCAGCAAAGTAAAGGCAAGTTAATCTAGCTTAGTGGAACATGAATCCTATGATGTGGGGTCATGGCACTTTCAGTGGTCTCGTTGAAAAAGGTGGAGAAAAATATCAGGAGATATTCTTATTCACCTTTTGAGCAGTTAGGACTTCAACCTGGACCTTCTGACCCATATGTAGGGACATTACCACTATATCACAAGAGTTCAAAGTGCCCAGTTGACTAGATATGTAATGTGTCACCAACTGAAAATTTAGCTCTGGATTTTACAACTTGAGCAATGGCTAGAGTCATTGACTGCATCCACAGACTGAGAACTACAGGGTTTTCACATTTAATTAGTTGGTCACATTAGAAGGTTAAGAAAGTACAGACAGGGAAGGAATGGGTGATTACCTGACAATCTAGGAGAGCTAGGTAGCCAAGCAGAAACTTGCATGTAGTTTCCACACTCATCTTTGATGAGTTCCATGAATTATTATACCACCAAGCAAAAAGTCAAATTGAAAATAAAGTTACATTATTCGAAGTACATTTTCCAGCTGCAAATGAATGCATGCATCTGCCACTCTGCTGATCCTTCCATGTTCATTGTCCAGTTCCTTTACTCAGCCACTGAACGCTAATCTTCAAGTTGTTATACAATTCCCTGTTGGAATTCTCTGCAAAATGTCTACTTGCCACCGTCAGACCAATTTCAATTCCTTCTTCCCACAATACAAAGCAAGAGTAAAGTATCACACATTTCTTTTGCAAATCAATTGCTTGTTTTCACAGTTGATCTACACAGACTGGAGAAAATAAACCAGCGCGTGTCTGTAACAAAGAGGAGAAAAAAGGTGTATATATAGTGCAGACAAATAATATTGGTAGCTGTAGCAGGACAAAAAAGTCATTTTGTTGCAGAGCTTTAAACACGACTCTACGCTGCAAATGCTGAACAGCCATCCATAGAGACATCCATTACATTTAAATGACATTCCTTTGAAATCTGGGGTTGCAGATATCAAACCTGATTTATGATTCCATGCACTGTTCAATTCAAATCCCTGCTCAGCTCGATCCTCAAACCCAAAATTTGCAATGTTGCAGTTTAGCACACAAATAGGAAATGAAGTAAACCGCAACACAAATTTATTTCAGATTTATGAAATTCAAATGAAACAACTGACGGAATTTCCAATTCCATCTTGGTGGCATGGTGGCTCAGTGGTTAATGCCAGGGACCCAGGTTTGATTCCATCCTTGTACAAACTCCACAGTCACCCATTATCCCAGTGTCAGTGTGGGTTTCCTCCGGGTGCTTTGATTTCCTCCCACAGTCCAAAGATATGCAGGTTAAGTAGACTGGCGGTGATAAATTACTCAATGTCCGGGGATGTGGAAGGCAGGTGGATTAGCCATGGGAAATGCAGGGTTGCAGGCTTAGGGTCAGGAGGTGAGATGCTCTTTGGAGGGTCAGTGTGGACTCTATGGGCTGAATGGTCTGCTTCCACACAGTAGGGAATCTATTGTCTTCTTGAGGTTCTTCAGCTGAAAACATGAAGTGAATCCGGGGAAAATAACTGACAAATCCATGTTTTTAAATACTCGAAGAAATTATGGTTGAGTTACTGGTTATGTGTAGAAAACAATTGGCCATCAAGGAGGTCCTTAATTTCGGTGCTTGTTGATTAGAAATCTGAAGATGGACCAGAAAAGGAAAATTCTTGCTTGTTTTCCTTTGAGATGTCTTCTGAAAGTTGCTCCTAATCACTTCGCTACCATCATAGTAGCTCATACCTTTCTGCATACATTAAATCTACAATAAAGTCACTTTTTTAAGTACAAATTGGTGTTAATGTCATAGAATCGCAAAAAGCACTTCACAAGATTACAATAAAACAAAATGCAACACTACGCCACATAATGTGATATTAAGGCAGATGATACACGTTTTGGTCAGGGATAGATTTAGAGGATGAAAACGAGGGAGAAAAGCAGAGCTGTTTAGAATTTGAGAGCTTCGGGCCTTGGTAACTGAAAACACAGCAGCCAATGATGGAGTGATTTTAAAAAGCAGGCTTTGGTACTCATTGGTAAGGCCAGCAATTATTGTCCATCCCAACTGCAGTTAAGACTGTTGTCAGCCCCTTCGTAAACCACTGTAGTCTGTGTATTCAAAAGGTACTTTCATGATGTTGTTAGATAAAAATTCTGGAATTCCACCTATCACTGATCAAAAAAAAAGACTCCATATTTCCAAGTCAGGACTGAGATTTCTAAATCGTGGCATTCTCAAGAATTGCTGTCTTTGTCTTTCTCAATGACAGAGGTAGGGAATGGCCGGGGGGGGGGGGGGGGGTTGTCTTGAGTGGCATGTGACTATGGGAGAGTCAATAGAGTATCTACAAGCACGATCAACCGACCTGTATAAAGGGGATGTGTTTTCTTTATTCAGGGGCTCATTTTGACTCAACTTCACATGCCGGGGCGGGGTGGGGGGGGGGGGGGGGGGGGGGGTGGTCAAAGGGGTCATCTAGCTTTTACAAGCTCTAATAAACTTTAACTGTTTGCAGAAGTTGGTGTGTGCAAATTGCATCTAGTGTGTGAAACCTTGGGAAAAGAACCTAACACATGGTGCATTGGCCGTACAGAGCATGAATGTTTAAACCAATGTATGGGATGTTAATCAAGCAGTTCTGCCCTTTTTTGTACTGAGTTGTGTTGTGGAGCTGCATTCATACATCCTTTTGGAGAGATTCCCATGCTTTCTTATCCTGGGCTGTATAGGTGACGGAAAGACTTTGTGGAGTCAAGAGGCAAGACATAAAATCAGAGAAGCTTAAGAGTCGATATATCTTGAATGACGTTGATTGGAAAAATGGGAATGGGTATGAAAGGCTTTGGGAGAGATCTGAAAGCAAACTTGAGAATTTAGAAACAAATATTTTGCTTAACTAGGACCCAATGTAGGTCAGTGAGTGCAGATGGGTTAATGGGACCTAGCATTAGTTAAGGTGAACAAATTTAAAAGAGGGTAGAACATAGGAAATGAGCGAGATCTGTTGGAATGTCAAGTCTGGAGGTAACAAAGACATGCTTATTAGTACAGATAGTAACAGATATGTTAATGATATGGACAAGGTTCATTGATAGGACAGAGGTAGAAATAAGCAGACTGGAGGCCTGTGACTAGTGACGTTCCACAGAGATCGGTGCGGAGTCCACTGTTTGTCATTTACATAAACAATTTGGATGAGAATATAGGAATAATTAGTCAGTCTGCAGATGATGTTAAAATTGGTGGTATAGTAGACAATGAGGAAAGTTATCTAAGATTACAAAGGGATCTTGATCAATTAGGTCAATGGGTGGCAGATGAAGTTTAAGTTTAAATAAATGCGAAATGTTGAACTTTGGTAAGACGGACAAGTGTAGGGTTCACACTGAGTGGTAGGGTCCTGGGTGTGTTATAGAACAGAGACTTATGGATTCAGGTACATAGTTCATTGAAAGTTGTGCCACTGGTAGACAGTGATAAAAAGGTGTTTAACATGCTTGGCATCGTTGCTCAGATCATTAAACATAAAAGAGTTGGGACCTCAGGTGGAGATTGGACAGGACATTGGCGTGGCCATGCTTGGAGTATTGTGTACAGTTCTGGTTGCCCTGACATAGGAAGGATTAGAGGGGGTGCAAAAAGGATTTCCAAGAATGTTACCGCAACTAAAGAGTTTGAGTTATAAGGACAGGCTGGATAAGCCGAGACTTTTTTTTCCACTAGAGTGTAGGAGGTTGAGGGGTGACCATAGAGATTTTTAAAAAATCATGAAAGGCACATAAGTGGAATAGCCAAGGATCTTTTTCCTAGGGTTGGTGAGTTCAAAACTAATGTGACAGGAGAAAGATTTAGAAGGGACCTGAGGGGAACTTTTTCCAGAGTGGTTTGCATATGGAATGAACTGCCAGAGGAAGTGATAGATGCAAGTACAGTTAAAATATTTAGAATTAACATCTGGGCAGGTACATTAATAGGAAAAGTTTAGGAGGGATACGGGCCAAACTGAGGCAAATGGGACTAGTTTAGTTTAGGAAACTTGGTTGGCATGGAGGAGTTGGACTGAAGGGTGTGATTCCGTTCTGTATGACTGTATTACTCTTTGACAAAGTGTAGCCAGCAGCCCAGGAGGTCAAAATGATACCAAGCTTGCAAACGATAGTAGTTCAACCAGAGGGAGGGATGGAGTTGGTGTCTAAGAAATGAAATTTACAGCAGGAACTGAAAACAATAGTTTTAGCACTCTCAATATGCCTCAAACAAAGCCACTTGGCACTGCTCCCTCTCCTCACTCAAAATATTGATTGCAATATAAAAATCATTTCAACTAGAAAATGTAATTGCAGATTTCCTGTCATCAGAATTAATTATTGATCAGGTTTGTAAAAATTCAGTACAATTTAACTTTTCTACCTAATATTCAGCACTCTCATGACAGATGCAAAACTCAAGTTCTGTATTCATTCATGGATGTGGGCATCATTGGCTAGGCTAAACTGTATTGCTTGTTCCTAATTACCAAGATGTACTTAAGCATTAAACAAATTACCACGAGCCTGGAGTCACATGTAAACCAGACTAGGTAGGAATAGCAGATTTCCTTCCCTAAATGTCAGTGAACCAGAGGAGGTTTCATGACAATGAACAGCCGTTACCTGGTCATCATCAGGCTACCTTGTATTCTAAAATTTAACTGAATTCAAATTTTACCATCAGCTCCAGTGGGATTCGAACACGCCCAGAACATTAGTTTGGGATTCTGTTTTACTAGTCCAATGACTTTACAACTATGCTACTACTTTACACTGCATAGTATTGCAGAACCTTACAGTTAAAAAAGGAGATTTAGCATTAGGTGTGAATGTAACAGATTTGCCTCAGAAAGCAGCGAGGGCATTTAATTTACACCACAGAACATCATTTAAAATTCAGGTATAGTTACAAATATACAGAATTCTTCCGAGAATGCACGTCAGCATCTCAAATGTGCATTTATATCTATTTAATCAAATTCAGCAGATATGCACCAGAAGAACTGACACATACAGAACATTAACCACTAGCATTACAGCAAGCATTTTTGTTAAAAAAGTACACTGGAGAAGGACAGTACACACAGAAGAAGACAGTGAGCATTTAAAAACAAACTACTCTGAGGAAACAAATACTTCCAATGAGTGCATTACATTTACTAATTTGCACTGTTTGATAGGGAGTTGGACATTCGAAGAAAAATAATAACATTTACAAGCAAAGCATGAAAACAGCATAATAGGATGAGCCAAATGATAAAAATATCAAAATAATCAAATAACTGCAGAAGTAATTAAACCCAAATGCAGGCCTCAAAAAGATCATTTTTTTTTAAAAAGTTTTAAGCAAGCTTCAAATTTAAAAGTTTCAAAACAAACAAACATTCAATTGCAGGTCAAGCCAACCATTAGCTGTTTAGCTATTCCTGCAGTTCCACTGTTCAGATCTGGCTACCTTCACATACTTTCACGTTTTTAGGACTGAACATCTCGATACTGCGGTATTACAGTAAATGCAAAATTTTTAAAGTCTTGATCTGTACTCTTGCTACTTAGTACCCTTAGGTTTTGATGAATTCCCTGTTAAAGTATGTAATCATATATTAGGCAGCCCAATGGCAAATTTATCATTTGGGAGTATGTTACTGCAGTGGCAACATACACTTATAAAGCATATTGTAACCTGTTGTTGGTAACCTTCAACTTTCTTTTCAACATATGGCTGACCAAAAAACACTCACTCTTCCTGCCTGCCATTACCATTGTAGAAGAATTTGCAGGATGATAAAAAATCAACCTGTTTGGTCACATTGTGAACATACTTTTCTTGGTTAACAGGTCCTGGGAAGGGACTCAAACCCAGAGCTTTTTATGCAGCAAGGAGGACGCTAGCCATTTCACCACAAGACCACATTCCCTTTGCTGCATTACACTTTCTAATGTGCCGCTGTCACCATCACAGAAGTTGGCAGAATTTTATACTTTTCAAACCAGCATTCTTTGAATTGCCTGTTACTTTCTTTAGGCTCACATTCACTACGATATATGCTCATACTCATTATTCATTTAACCAGAGGACACAGCTTAAAACTAAGGGGTAGACCATTTAGGACAGAGATGAGGAGAGACTTCTTCACCCAGAGTGTGGTGGCTGTGTGGAATGTTCTGCCCTAGAGGGCAGTGGAGGCCCAGTCCCTGGATTCATTTAAGAAAGAGTTGGATAGAGCTCTCAAGGATAGTGGAATCAAGGGTTATGGAGATAAGGCAGACAGGATACTGATTAAGGATGATCAGCCATGATCATATTGAATGGTGGTGCAGACTCAAAGGGCAGAATGGCCTACTCCTGCACCTATTGTCTATAACAGGCAATCCAAGGTGGATTTGTTTTGAAAGTGAACATTCAAAAACTTTCAACCTTTGGAGTTGCAGAGAAAGAATCTGAATAACACAGGTCTTTAAGCAAACCTGAAAGATTATTGACAATCTGCACTCACTTTCTATATATTCACACTATTCTGTCTGTAGTTCCCATAATGCCATCAAGCACTTGCTATTCTGCCACAGAACTCAAATCTACCAATGCAGAAACGCAAGCAAGCACAAAAAAAAGCCTCAGTTTCATCTCTGGAATGTCATTACTTGAAATTTTTTTTTTAAAAAGTTATTTTATACAAAAAAAAAATTCAGTCTGTGGCAAAATCTAGAGAATGCAGCAAGTTTGACTAAACTGCAAAAAACAAACTTTTGATTAGCATGACATCAATTAGAACATGATCAGCCACAACTGGTTTATGAAATTAAGCAGCATCTTAAAATGTTGAATTCTTATCACACCATCTACTAATTCTTTTGCCTCCCCAAACTCATAACAGAAAATTCGAGTGTACACATTATCAATATGACTTGACATTAAACTCCAAATGTGCCAGAGTCTACTGGCAACTTTCACTTCCAACTTCTTAGCATTCCATGTACAACACTAAGTCAGTTTTATTTTAAGCAAAAAAAAAATTCCAAGCTGTTCTTATACAGCAATACATTAAAAGATTCTAGAGCCAAAATACTCATTTACAACTGCTGTCCTACTGACCAATGATTCTTAACCCTGTATTGCAAATTCCTTCATGCATGCCACAACTATATATCCCAATTGTTCTATTCACAACCGACTTGCAGTGCAGTATCAACTCCACTACACGCAGTAGGCTGTGGCCATCACACCTTTATGCTTTCATCGGACTTGTCTCAACTTGTGACCTTTTAAAAAGCTCAAAGCATATTTTGTTGACAACACCTTCAGTCATTTTTTCTAAATCTCCTGCCTCACCTCTAATTTTATCTCCATTATTCCCTCCTGACAACAGCTTTGAAACATCTCTTCACATGGAAAGCATCACTTCAATGCAAGGGGCCTAAGAGGGAAGACAGATTAACTCAGGACATGGTTAGGAACATGGGACTGGGATATCATAGCAATTACAAAAACATGGCTCAGGGATGGACAGGACTGGCAGCTTAATTGTCCAGGATACAAATGCTACTGGAAGGATAGAAAGGGAGGCAAGAGAGGATGAGTAGTGGCATTTTTGATAAGGATAGCATTACAGCTGTGCTGAGGGAGGATATTCCTGGAAATACATCCAGGGAAGTTATTTGGGTGAAACTGAGGTATAAGAAAGGGATGGTCACCTTATTGGGATCATATTATAGACCCCCTAATAGTCAGAGGAAAATTGAGAAACATACTTGTAAGGAGATCTCAGCTATCTGTAAGAATAATAGGATGGTTGTGGTAAGGGATTTTAACTTTCCAAACATAAACTGGGACTGCCATAGTGTTAAGGGTTTAGATGGAAAGGAATTTGTTAAGTGCGTACAAGAAAATTTTCTGAGTCAGTATGTGGATGTACCAACCAGAGAAGGTGCAAAACTTGACCTACTCTTGGGAAATAAGGCAGGGCAGGTGACTGAAGTGTCAGTGGGGGAGCACTTTGGGGCCAGCAACCATAATTCTATTCGTTTTAAAATAGTGATGGAAAAGGATAGACCAGATCTAAAAGTTGAAGTTCTAAATTGGAGAAAGGCCAATTTTGATGGTATTAGGCAAGAACTTTCAAAAGCTGATTGGAGGCAGATGTTCACAGGTAAAGGGACGGCTGGAAAATGCCTTCAGAAATTAGATAACGAGAATCCAGAGAAAATATATTCCTGTCAGGGTGAAAGAAAAGGCTGGTAGGTATAGGGAATGCTGGATGACTAAAGAAATTGAGGGTTTGGTTAAGAAAAAGAAGGAAGCATATGTAAGGTATAGACAGGATAGATTGAGTGAATCCTTAATAGGAGTATATTTAAGAGGGAAATCAGGAGGGCAAAAAGGGGACATGAGATAGCTTTGACAAATAGAATTAAGGAGAATCCAAAGGGTTTTTACAAACACATTCAACAACAAAAGGGTAACTAGGGAGAGAATAGGGCCCTTCAAAGATCAGCAAGGTGGCCTTTGTGTGGAGTCACAGAAAATGGGGAAGATACTAAACAAGTGTTTTGCATCAGTATTTACAGTAGAAAAGGATATGGAAGATATAGACTGTAAGGAAATAGGTGGTGACACCTTGCAAAATGTCCATATTACAGAGGAGGAAGTGCTGGATGTCTTGAAACACAAAGGTAGATAAATCTCCAGGACCTGATCAAGCGTACCCAGTGGGAAGCTAGAGAAATGATTGCTAGGCCTCTTACTGAGATATTTGTATCATCGATAATCACGGGTGCCAGAAGACTGGAGGTTGACTAACGTGGTGTCACTGTTTAAGAAAGGTGGTAAGGACAAGCCAGGGAACTATAGACCAGTGAGCATGACGTCGGTGGTGAGCAAGTTGTTTGAAGGGATCCTGAGGGACAGGATGTTTATGTATTTGAAAAGGCAAGGACTGATTAAGGATAGTCAACATGGCTTTGCACGTGGGAAATCATGTCTCACAAACTTGTAGTAGTAACAAAGAGGATTGATGAGGGCAGAGCAGTAGACATGATCTATATGGACTTCAGTATAGCATTCGACAAGGTTCCCCATGGGAGACCGATTAGCAAGGTTAAGTCTCACGGAATACAGGGAGAACTAGACATTTGGACATTGAACTGGCTCAAAAGGTAAAAGACAGAGGTTGGTGGTGGAAGGCTGTTTTTCAGACTGGAGGCCCATGACTAGTGGAGGCCACAAGGATCAGTGCTGGATCCACTACATAAATGATTTGGATGTGAGCATAAAAGGTATAGTTGGTAAGTTTGCAGATGACACCAAAATTGGAGGTGTAGTGGACAGCAAAGAGGATTACCTCAGATTACAATGGGATCTTGACCAGATGGGCCAATGGGCTGAGAAGTGGCAGATAGAGTTTAATTCAGATAAATGCAAGGTGCTGCATTTTGCAAATCTTAACAGAACTTATACACTTAAAGGTAAGGTCCTAGGGAGTGTTGCTGAACAAAGAGACCTTGGAGTGCAGGTAGATAGGAGAGTGAAAGCAGCGAATGGTATGCTTTCTTTTATTGGTCAGAGTATTGAGTACAGGAGTTGGGAAGTCATGTTGCAGCTGTACAGGACATTGGTGAGGCCACTGTTGGAAAGATGTTGTGAAACACGAAAGGGTTCAGAAAAGATTTGAGGATGTTGCCAGGGTTGGAGGATTTGAGCTATAGGGAGAGGCTGAACAGGCTGGGGCTGTTTTCCCTGGAGCATCGGAGGCTGAGGGGTGATCTTATAGAGGTTTACAAAATTATGAGGGGCATGGATAGGGTAAATAGGCAAAGTCTTTCCCTGGGGGGTCCAGAACTAGAGGGCATGGGTTTAGGGTGAGAGGGGAAAGATATAAAAGAGACCTAAGGGACAACTTTTTCATGCAGAGGGTGGTACGTGTATGGAATGAGCTGCCAGTGGAAGTGGTGGGGGCTGGTACAATTGCAATATTTAAGAGGCATTTGGATGTGTATATGACTAGGAAGGGTTTGGAGGGATATGGGCCAGGTGCTGGCAGGTGGGACTAGATTGGGTTGGGATATCTGGTTGACACGGACAGGTTGGACCAAAGGGTCTGTTTCCATGCTGTACATCTCTATGACTCAATGTAAATAAAGCGTTGTAATTTGTATATACTGTTTGAAGTCTACATGCAAATGTTATTTCAAGTGCTCATATGTGGTCCTTGGTCAATGGTACCTTCTTTACCCATGCTGCACCATATTTTACATAACAGAATTGTCCACCAATTTGCAGATCAGGGAGATGACAACTTACACACTACAATCCGGAACAACACAGTAATACAGCACACAATCGCGGGAGGTTTTTACTTATTCAGGAGATGTGGCTTCGCAGCCTGGGCCAGAATTTAGTGCACATACATAGGTGTCCTTGAAAAAGTTAGCTAAGCTGCTTTCTGGAACCATTAAAGTTCATTTGCTATAGATAGACTTACAAGCTGTTGGGAAATGGAGTTCCAAGAGATGACCCAGCAATACTATCCAAATGAAGAGAGGCTTGCAAGGGAACTTGCAGTGGTGGTGTTCCCATATGTGCATTGCCCTTTTTGATGGCGGTGGTTGTGGATTTGGAAGGCACGAAGGAGCCTTGGCAAATTTCTGCAGTGTATTTTGTAGCTATTATTACACACAACTGCCGAGAGGTGGCGGTGATGGAGAGAGTGAGCAAACCTTTGTGGATGCCGTGCCAATCAAGCAGTTGCACTCTCCTGGGCAGAGTCAAGCTTCTTGAGTGTTGTTCGAGCTGCACTTCTCAGTAAATGGGGAGCATTCCCAATATGTACTGTATAGATGGTTGACAAGCTTTGGGAAGTCAGAAGGCGAATTGCTCACCCAGAGATTCCTGGACTCTGACTGGCTAGTGCAGTATTTTATACGACTAATACAGTTCAGTATCTGGGCAATGGTAACCCCTAGGACGTTGATTGTAGGGAATTTAGTGATGATGATGATGATGCCAGTGAATGTCATGGGGTGATGGTGGAGACAGTCATTGCCCAGTGCTTCTGTGGAATGAATTTTATTTGTCACTTAGAGTCATAGAGTCTTAGAGAGGTACAGCATAGAAACAGACTTTTCGGTCCAACTCACAATGCTGACCAGATAGCCTAAATTAACCTAGTCCCAACTGCCAGCATTTGTCCAATATCCCTCCCTATTCGTATACCCATCCAGATCCTTCTTAAAAAATGTTGTCACTGTACCAGCCACCACCATTTCCTCTTGTTGTTCATTCCATACATGCACCATCCTTTGCATGAAAAAGTTGTCCCTTAGGTCCCTTTTATGTCTTTCCCCTCTCACCATAAATCTATGCCCTCTAGTTTTGGACTCTCCCACCCCAGGCAAAAGACCTTGGCTATTCATCCTTTCCATGCCGCTCATGACTTTACAAACCTCTAAAAGTCATCTTTCAGCCTCGAACATTCCAGCAAAAACAGCCCCAGCCTATTCAACCTCTCCATATAGCTCAAACCCTCCAACCCTAGCAACATCCTTGTAAATCATTTCTGAATCTAAGCCGGAATAATATCCAGGTCTTGTTGCACTGAGGCTTGGACTGCTTCAGTTAATTTACCAGTTTCTGTCATGGAAAGATCAGCCAGAGGTAAACCAAAACTGAATGACAGGAGTTGCAATGTTCTGTTCAATGTTGCACTTCTAATCCATTTACATAGCTCACTCTAGCATCAGTGAAAAAAAAAATTAACATTGACTAATTTAAATTCATATGCCCTAATATTTAAATGAAAAATAAAATAGTGTATAAAATAAAATATGGTATACATTCCTGATTTGCCTTCATCACTGCTCTAACATAAGCTGAAGGGGTTAATGGTTTTTAGATGAATTTCACTGGCACTACAGAGCATTGTCATGTTGGGGAAAAATATTACAATATTCACCTGTGTCACCTTACTACAAGCCTCAAAAAAAAGTTTAATTTAATAAATGCTGCAGCATTATTGAATGCACATTTGACATGGATGCAATTCTAAACCCTCATGTATTATCTCCAATTTCTATAGAAGTACATTAATTGGTGAATGCAAGGGCTGGATTTAAAAAAAAAGGTAACTAGCTATTTCTCTAATCTAAAACCACACTTGTTGCTAATTACAAGATTTTCAATATTTGTAAATATTAAAAACAGTCAATTAATCAATCACTTTGCAATTAGGATAAATAAGTTTGAACATTTAACAAGTTGGAAGGTGGCCTTTTCTTTGTAAGAAATGAAGTGTCTCTCCAAAAACATAATATTATCCATAAAGAACAACAACAACAATAATAATATAAAGGGAGCATTTGACAAGCTCCGTACATCTAAAGAAAGAAATAGCTTTTTTTTAAACAAAATGAAATGCCCGATTGTTGGACAGTTGATATTTCAGTATCAGCCTCGAATTCTACCTTTGTACCTCTAACCTGAGCCATTTTGATTACTGGAATGTATAAGTGACATCATTTTGGAAGTATAACCTTAGATTTAATATATTTATATCCAATAACACTGCTGGGAAAGTTACACATGGAAATAATTTAAGCATGCCTAATTGTTGTTGTATTTCAAATTGAATTCTTTGTGATTGCAACCAGAAAATATTTAGCCTGAAGTGTAAATAGCTACATATTATTTCTACTAAAGCTACAGTATATTGGAAGCTCTAACAGGCTTGAGTAGAGTGAAGGTTTTTTAGGCTCTTGGAATAGTGCTGTGTTCTCAGATCAACTTAAAAAAGCAAGTATAATCATGATAAACTTTGCCCAAAGGAAACATTCCACATACAAGCCTGCATAATTCAGTACAACATTCTGTTTTGTCATCTGACAAAATCTGTCAGCAAAAACTAATATTCAAAATAATAAAGAGATGGCTGACAGAATTCAAAGCAGATGGGTACAAATCAACAGTATGTATTCTCAGATCAACGTATTTGGATCAATCTGAAGTTATATTTAATTTGAATTATTAAAAATCCACCTACATTTTTACAAAAGCAACAAATTGGTTTTTTTTTATTCTGTATTTGGTACAGAGCAGTCCTCAAGATGTTGTTGAAACACTTACTGTTAAACTTATGAGATACCCTGAAACTAATTTAGGCCCAATAATCCAACATTCCCTAATTATACCATCGTTTTTCAAATATGTACCATTATGTACTCCAGACCAAAGGGCCTGTTTCCATACTGTACATCGCTATGACTCTAAATAGAACGAACGGGATCAGTCTGCTCCAACTACTTTGGGCATGAAAAAGGTGCATTACTACAATTTACGTGTGCAAAATATCTGTCGTACAAATAGAAATCATAACATTGGAAGAGAATGTTAGAATGCACCAAACCTCTGAAGCAAAGTTCAGCAACAAATCATACATTTATATACAGCTTTAATAGGAGAAAATACTAGGCAAAGGGTTATTCACCTCAGTATTACCACTCCTATTGGGCTGAGAGCAAAATAATCAAAATAATGTAGGCTTCAGTTCACTGTCTCTAATTGGATAAGCTAATTAAGAGACACAGTGGAAAGGGGCAGTACTTTCAGAAGCTGCATCAATAGTCATCCATTGACAATAGATTGAGGTTAACAAAGAAAAAAGTATTTCACAAAATTCATGCTTTCAAATACCTGACGACAAGCAGATACTATAGAAGATATCCACGAAATGTAATTTTTAAACAAAATCTTCATGTCCCATTCCACTTTCAAAAGATATTCATTACAGACTTGATTTGTCTACAAGTAGAAATTGCATGACACCATTCCAACGGGAGTAAAACAGTTCTGCCTAGGTTAAAGGAAGTGACTGGTCAATTAATTTGTGACATTCACAAGTGAGTGTTTCTAAAACAAAGATACCCGTCACAGGGTATGATGGGCAAGTCCAGTATTTATTACCATTAAATCAACACACCAGTGTCTACACACTAAAATAACTGGCAGTGAAACACTTCTCGAACTTCCAAATGACAAAAACACACACTAGTGAAATGTTTTACTGACTTGTACTTTAGAAAAGTCTAGAAAGCATAATGTATGATGAATTGTTGAGTCATTCAATTATAGTAGAAAAACAAAAAAGTAAATCATCTGAATAATGCCCACCAAATGGAGAACAAGGATCTGGTACAGATTGTGGGGGGAGGGATTTGTAAGGGAAAAAGAAAAATACTTTTTTTAAAATTGAACATGCAATTTAGCTTAGAGATATTTAGAAACCTGCAAATGTCACAAAAGCATAGACTCACTCCTAATCTTATCCATTCAGGAAGTAAATTAGATACTAAAATTTTTACAGAATAAAAGGGAGAAACCTTGCGTCAAGCTCTCATGCTGACTCACACTGGACCCATGCATATCTGAGGTAAATCAAGAGCTTAAAAAGAAAGATGACAGAGGAACTGATGGCGTGGTAGCCTTTGGATTAAAGCACTAGACTAGTCACCCAAAGATCAAAATTCAAGCTGCACTGTGGTAAAACAATGTGTTAAAGAACCATTCATTTCCCTCACTAAACTTCCTTCAGATAGGGACAGTGCTAACCCTACATTCAAGTACAGTGTCCTTAAGGCAAATATGGCCTTTAGTGCTTCAGGATCAACCACACCCCAGGAACAAATAACTGAATAAAAAAACAGAGTGCAAGTGCCAACAGGCACAATTTTATTTTCATAAGAATCTGTCCACATGCGGTGCTCAATTCATTTCTTCCCATACTTTTTTGTTTCAGGCTTGCATAAAGATAAATGTTAAAAACAAACAAAATTCTGCAAAATCATAGAAGGAAAAAAAATCATGCTTTTAATTCACTTATTTAAAAAGCTTTCGTGCAATAGAAATTTTGACGTGTGATTGATTGTTATCTTAGTAACAAACTAAGATTTGCACTCATAATATCAAGCACAGCTTTCTAATTTCAATAAATTAACATATTTGTTTATACAATAAATGGTCTGGATTTTAAAAAATGTTTTTGCAAAAATCTAATGATCACATTTATGAAATAAGTGTAGGCCACAGAACATTTCAGACAAGAGCAACCAAACGTTTGTTGTTTGGTATTAGTTAGAGAAACAGACTGAAGACAAATGGTCCAAACAATATCTCACATATCATGCAATCCATCCAAAGCTTTACTTATTTAAAAAAAGCATTGGAATGCTTATAGAAAGTGTGTTGTTTTCAAATAACTGTGATAAAGAATCGTCAATACATATGCTGCCGCAGGATGAGAGGAAACTGAAAATAGATCAATGCGTTATATATTAGGCTTCACAATAAATTGACAGCTTCCCTGTTGCACTGATATTGAATGCGATACAATGAACAGATAAAGCAGTCACTTACTTATTAAAAAAATATATACATCTGATTATTATCTGATAGACAATATCCATTTTTCATTCCTACTTACACCCACTAACGCAAATAAATACACGTACATTACAAATTAAAAATCAGAATAACACTGACTATGAAGGGGCATTAATAAGATTTATCATCTTTTCCCATGAAAAGGTTCAGAATAAAAGTTGAAACCTTGATACTTCTCCAGTCAAGTTGATATTAAGAGGTGCCTAAACTGAACTGAACAGTCATCACAGATCCTTCACAAACCACATTACAGTTGTCCAGTAACAACTTTGTGCAGCGTTATCCACAGGCATGTTCAACAGCAACACACTTCAAGAGAAAAGTGCACTTAAGCAAACACGATCAAATGTTGTGACAACCTTCTTCTCCGCTTCTCCTAACTTACCATCACAAATTGCTCCCACCACCAGTGAAAGCTGCAAATCAAGATGTACCACATCTCATCTTAATGTACTTCAAAAGACAAACCAAATTGCAATAAAACTGTAAAATCAAAGGACTGAATTTTACTTCTGTTTTTGGCATTTCTTAGATGGATATTGTAGAAATAAAATTTCACACAAATCTATTTACACTTAATTGAAATGCTAATGTCATTAGACAGTATTATGCTAATGTTTCAAACTCCTGCTGAATTAATACACAATTTTAAATAAAGCAAAACAAAACTGGACTACCCATACTTTAAATTCATAGATTGAAGGACTTATCTGGAGTTGCACAAAACAATATAAAACCATGGGATGAATACTGTGCCTCTTCAATATACTGTACTGCATTTCAAAATTCTATCAAAAACCTCACATTTTCAAATCAGATTTGGTAATATTCGAGTTCAACCTTTTGCTCATTTTAATTTTTACCTCAATAGATTTTCAAAGATGCTTAGCAAACATCAGACGAGATTAAACAAGAGGGAGAGAGAATGTAAAGTTAGCATTTAATAAATAAATTATACTAGAGAACTTTCACTAACAAAATAAAAATTCTAATCTCATGGAGTAGCATCGATTTGCGTACCTGTTACATTCTCACTAAATGCTAGTCCAATAATTTTCCGTACGATGTCGAACTTGAGATTTTGGTATTCCACACGCACCATCTTAAAAAAAAGATCTAATTCTACTACACGAGATAAAGCAAGCATCGCAGTAAAATACACACAAGGCATTTTATGAAGGAAAGGGGAAAACAGAAAGAAAGAAAATTACCAGAGGGCGCATTCTCAACTACTGATGTGCCCGAAACTGATTATCTCGATTGAACAAAAAAAACCCAAACGCCTTACATTTCAATCCCACAGAAGGCGTTCAGTCATCACAACAGAGGCACTGATTTTGACACCAGAAGGTTTGTTGTACTTCAGTTCTTTTTCCCCAACCTCCGGTCTACTATTATTTCCTGCAAATGTAACATTTTCAGGAGTGCAAGAGACACGTACGCAGGCGGGCACACGGTGTGAAGGAAGAGAAATCATAGAGATCAATCGGTACAACGCTCCTAACTCTGCACGGGAACACCTTACCGGTGAAAAAGCAGGCAGGAGCGCCGCTCACCAACTACATCCCCGGGCAGTCAGACACCCGGAAGGAGGTGGGGTGGCGGGGAGGGAGCACGCACGCGCACCTGACTCAGCCTGTGATTTACACGTGAATCGACCAATCGGCAGCCGGAGGCGAACACCGCCCCCTTGGAACCGGCCGGCCAATCCGCTGCAGCGCACTGGCGGGGAGGCGGGGATTCGTTGGGGGCCAACTGTTTCCGCGCGATCGCCGCCAGCCGCCCTTTCCAAAGGGAAGGCATTGAATGCAGCGACAGGTAAATAAATAAATCGGATGAAAGCCGGTTTCATTCGCACTGTTGAAGCGGCCTACCTGAACCAAAGGTAATCCGGACCGCAAACCCACTTCTCTCTTAAAAAAAAATCACGGAATTTTTATTTTTGCAATGTGGCACTAACTCGCTCGCATATCGCAGTAAGGCCTCACTCTTGCTCCCGTTCATGGAAGGGGGTTGATCTTTAGCCTCGCTGAAGCAGCCGTGGATTTTTTTTTCTGGAGTTTTTGTTTTATTTTGAGGGGCGGCTGTGGGGTGGGGGGCAATGTGTGTGGAGGCCGCGGCTCGAGTTGACTAGTGGCCGACGTCACGACATGCAGGCGGTTGACAGGTGGCCCCGCCCCCCGGCGCGTGAATGTGGCGGGGCGCCGAAGGTCCTTCAACCAATCGGATACCGCGGTCTCTGTTGGGGGTGGAGACGGAGGGGGGGGGGCGGTTCGCTGTCAATCGCACCCACCGCTGGCACTCGATTGGCAATCCCGGGGAGCGTGTTTGCTGATTGGCCGGGCCCGTCTGGCCAATGGGGTTGCGAGACAGGATGAAGACGCCCCTTGGGATGCTTGGACCAAGTAGCATCTGGGCCAGAAACAAAAACAGAAACGTGTTGTAGCATCTACAGAGAGAGTTAATGTTTCGAGTTCAGTGACCCTTCTTCAGAAAGCCATGGTATTTACCATGATGGGGGATGAATGTGAAAGGAGTGCGCCGATAACTGGAGATGGACAACAATTTCCTTTGTCTGCCTAACGTTTCCCCCTCTCTATACTCCTTCTCAGGTCTCCCCCCACCCCAAGGTTGCTAAATTGTGAATGAGGAGCAGAGGTACGGCTTTCCTCCCGGTGCTCCGGTTTCCTGTCTCAAATCAAAAATCTGCAGATTAGATTAATTGGCCATGCGAAATTGCCCCATAGTGTTCAGGGATGTGTTACAGGGAAAGGAGGGTGGGTCTGGATGGGATGTTCTTCAGAGAGTTGCTATGGACTCGATGGGCTGAACGTCTTCCTTTCTCAATGTAAGGGATTCTGTGTCTGCTTCTCAGCCCCTCAACACAATTCTACCATTCAACTAGACCATGGGCTGATATGATTCCTGCCAACTCCATGCTGGCACAGATTAGTCATGCCCTTATTGAATAGTGAAAAGGGCTGACTGGCCTACCACTTGTTCCTTATGTGTTTATATGTTGGGAATGTGAAATAAAAACAGAAAATGTTATAGAATCCTGACAGTGTGGTAACAGGCACTTCACTCCCCTCCCCCCCCCCCCCCCCCCCCCCGCACCACCGACCCATTCCCCTAATTTACACCTGACTAATGCTGAAGGGCTTTTGCCCGAAATGTTGATTTCACTGCTCGTTGGATGCTGCCTGAACTGCTGTGCTCTTCCAGCACCACTAATCCAGTATTTGATTTTCAGCATCTGCAGTCATTGTTTTTACCTTAATGCACCTAATCTACACATCCCTGAACATTAAGGGCAATTTAGCAAAGGTAGTTCACCTAACTTGCACATCTTTGGATTGTGGGAGGAAACCCACGCAGACACTGGAGAATGTGCAAACTCCACACAGATAATTGCCCGAGGCTGGAATTGAACCCAGGTAGCTGGTCTAATTGAATGGTGGAGCAGTCTTGATGGGCCAAATGGCTACTTTGGTTTCCTTTGATTCATCTTAGGTTCTCATCTATAAGGAAGATAACAAAAATCTAGTTGAAGGGGTATGTTTTATGTAATGTATTGAAGGAGGAAGGCTGGGTAGTGAGGTGAGAACCTATAAAGCTGAAGGTTTGGCCATCAATAGTGCAACATTGAAAAGAGGAATGCTCGTAACTAGAATTAGTTGGGTATGGGCTGAAGGACAATACAATGATAGGAGAGTGAGGTTATGAGGGAAGACATATGATTTTTGTGCTATCATTGGCTTTTTGTGTGAAGAGAAAAAGTAATTAAGTCGTGGCTTTTTAATAGTACAGCATCTTTGCTGCATTTTACTCTAAAACTTGAAGTAACCTCCAACTGTTTTGCCTTTGCCCTAACTCTCATCAGATCCCATTCACCCATGATTCCTGTCGAGCAAAATGGCCCACTCCTTCTATTTCATATAAGTATACATCAGCAGTTCTCTAATCCTGGCCTCTTGAACATTGTGAATTTTAATTGCTCTGTTATTGGCATGCAGATCTTCATTTGCTTGGGCCTGAAATTCTGGAGTTCCATCCCTAAACCTCTCTGTCACTTTCATTCTTTAAGGAACTCCTTAAAACCTAACCTCTTTGACCAAACTGTTGATTTTTTTTCTACCATAATATCTTGTTATGAGTCGGTGCATTTTGTCGTATAATGTCTCTGTGCAGCACATTGAGATATTTGTTAATGTTAAAGTGCCGAATAAATGCAAGCTTTAATTATAGTTATAGGTATGTTCAACGAGATGTGAAGTTGATTTGCAGATGTTTCGTCCTCTTTCTAGGTGACATCCTCAGTGCTTTGGAGCCTCCTGTGAAGCACTACTGTATCGAATAGAACAGAAAAATCGAAATAAATTCCAGAAGACAAAGTACAGCAGTACTTCACAGGAGGCTCCAAAGCACTGAGGATGTCACTTTGAAAGGGGATGAAACATCTGCAAATCAACTTTCCAGCTCGGCGAACATACACACAATTATGGCAACTGGCACCCGAGCTACAAATCTTTACACAAACATTGAAAAAGCTTTTATGATTGTAGACCTTCAGTTGGACTTGTACTGTGCTAGACCATTACGAACTGGAACTCAGTGTTGCATGTATTTTCACCATATTACGTCTGCCAGTCCAGCAGAATTGCCTCTTAATTATGGTTGGCTACACAGAATGTGAAGATCAGGAACCAGCTAAGCTACGTAAATCTGCTTCAGTCGCTTGTGCAGACCCTTCATTAAAGTTCAAACTCTTTTCAGACTTCAAAATAATGGGAAAGAAAATCAAATTCGCCATATCGTAGTTTTTTTCTAACTTAAGAATTTTCGACCCTCGCCTCAGACGGGTTTGACAATTCTTCTACAATACTTTTGGAGAATCTCAATTTTACCACTCTATAATTTAGCCCTCCATTTCTGAATGCCTTTTTAACTGTTAAAACCCATAGAAATTATACAGCATAGAAAGGGACCATTTGGCCCACCTTGTCTATGTCAACTTCAGTTTTCCTTACTTTAGGTTTCCTTACATGGAAATCTAAACACATAAATAGAAAGCAGGACATAACAGTAGCGCTTCAATGGAGAATCACAGATATGGTACCTCGTATGGTGACGAAACATCTAAAAACGATCCTTCCAGATCAGCGAACAAACTTACATCCAGACCCTCATTCTGAGCTACAAATCTTCTCAAAAATCACTATCCCTATGCCTTTTCGAATCTCATTTTCCTGCATATGGCCCATAGTCCTGCAGCTTACAGCACTTAAGGTGCAGACCCAGATACCTTTTAAGAGTTTAGGTTCTCTGCTTCCACAACCAACTCAGGCAGCGAATCCCAGACACACACCACCCTGTTTGTACAAACAGTTTTTCCTCACACCCCTTTTAACACCTCTGCCCTTATTTTGAATTTATGACTCCTGGCCTTTGAACTCTTTGCCAAGAGAAACAGATTCCTCCTGTCTATCCTACTGCTGACAATTTTGTGTACCTCAATAATGCCACCCCTCAGCCTTCTCTGTTAAAAGGAAAACAACCCCAACCTCTCCAATCTCTCCTCATAGCTACAATTCTTCAGCCCTGGCAACATTCTAGTAAATATTCTCTGTAAACATCCTTCCTGTAATATGGTGACCAGAACTGCATACAATACTCCAGTTGTGGCCTCATCAGTTTCAATTTTATATCCTTAATTTTGTATTCTATACCTTTGCCAATGAAAGAGAGCATTCCATATGCCTCCTTAACAACCTTCTTTCCCCCTCTACTTCTACCTTTAAGGATTTTTGAACTTGTATGCCAAGATCTCTCACTTCGTCAACTCCTCTCAGTTTATTCCCATTTATTGTGTATTCCTTTTAACTATTTGACCTACCATTTTCCTACCCACTCCATCAACCCATCTATTTGCAGCTTCAGCTACCCCCTATACCATCCAGTACATGGCCAATTTTTATGTCATCTGCAAATTTCTCAAATGTCGTCCCCACGGTCAAGTGAATAATTATTTAATCTAAAATGATAGAAGTAAAATACCATTCTGCTTTTCTAAATTCAAGAAGAAAACTGGAAACACTTGGCTATTCTTCAACAGCAGTTCTACAAGCAACACCCTTTTGTGTATTGACCAAGGTAACTATGGATTGAGAAAATGTATTTGATCTTAAAGTACTTCACATATTCAGATAAGGTAACGTTGTGGCTATGGAAGTGAATTGGTCCCAGCAGCTTGCAAATGTAAACTTAGTTTCAATTATAACTGGAAATAAAAAGCTAGTATAGTAAAAGTGACCATGAATTCTGATTGCAAGTAGTTCATTATATTCTTTCGGGGTGGAAACCTGCTGTCTTACTGCCCTTAATGGGACAGTTGTGCTCCCAATGATTCTGATTTTCCCTCTGAAATGTATTAAAATACAATAAAGAATACCCCATTGGTGGATGTGGGTGCACTTAGAACTTTTAAAAGACATGTGGATAGATAACATGAGTAGGAAAGGTTTGGAGGGACATGGGCCAGGAGCAGGTAGGTGGGACTAGTTTAGTTTGGGATTATGTTCGGCATGGACTGGTTGGATCTGTTTCTGTGTTGTATGACGCTATATCTAGTTCCTGGTTCCTGCAGAAAGTGCACCACCATCCCACCTCTTAGAAACTACAGATGAACAATCAATGCCATCCTCCATGCCCACATCTGAGAATGAACTAAAAATATGATAGACTGCTTTGAAGTGCACTTGTTGTTGTATAGTAAAAAGCAGCAGCTGCTTTGCAGTCAGCAAGTTCCTATAAATAACATTCAGATGAAAGATCAGTTGATCTTTTTTTGCTAATGATGGTTGAGGAAGAAATGCTGGACATTGGGAGAAGATTCTGCTTTTCTTGCAACAGTTAAAGTAGGATCTTTAACAACCATCCAAAGATCTGGAACAAACAGGCCTTGATAGAAATCTCAAATAAAGCTTACAGGCCTTGTCACTTGTATATTGTAGAACACCATTAATTTTGGCTCTTTTGGTATCAGTCTGGAGGATAGCAAATGTTGTTCCCTTGTTTAAGAAGGGGAGTTGGGACAACCTGGTAATTATAGGCCAGTGAGTCTTACTTCAGTTGTGGATAAGGTTTGGAAAAGGTTATAAGAGATAGGAGTTATAATCATCTGGAAAGGAATAATTTGATCGGGGTAGTCAACACGGTTCTGTGAAGGGTAGGTTGTGCCTCACTAACCTTGTTGAGTTCTTTGAGAAGGTGACAAAACAGGTAGATGAAGGTAAAGCGTTGATGTGGTGTATATGGACTTCAGTAAAGTGTTAGATAAGGTTCCACACGATAGGCTATTGCATACAATACAGAGTTTTGGGATTGAAGGTGATTTAGTGGTTTGGATTGGAAATTGGTTAGCTGAAAGAAGACAGAGGGTGGTGGTTGATGGGAAATGTTCATTCTGGAGCTCAGTTATCAGTGGTGTACCACAAGAATCTGTTTTGGGCCCACTGCTATTCGTCATTTTTATAAACGATCTGGAGGTGGATGTAGAAGGATGGGTTACTAAATTTGCCATGACCCTAAGGTAGGCAGAGTTGTGGGTAGTGCGGAAGGATGTTGTGGGTTACAGAGGGACATAGGTAAGATGCAGAGCTGGGCTGAGAAGTGGCAAATTGAGTTTAATGCAGAAAAATGTGAGGTAGTTCACTTTGGAAGAAGTAACAGGTATGCAGAGTACTGAGCTAATGGTAAAACTCTTGGCAGTGTAAATGAACAGAGAGATCTCGGTGTCCAGGTGCATAAATCCCTGAAAGTTGCCACCAAGATTGATAGGATTGTTAAGGCATATGGTGTTCTGATGTTTATTGGTAGGGGGATTGAGTTTCGGAGCCACGAGGTTATGTTTCAGCTGGATGAGACACTGATAAGACTGCACCTGAAGTATTGCGTACAGTTCTGATCACCACATTTTAGGAAGATTGTGGAAGCCTTGGAAAAGGTTCAGAGGAGATTTATTAGGATGTTGCCTGTTATGGAAGGAAAGTCTTATGAGGAAAGGCTGAGGGAACTGAGGCTGTTTTCGTTGGAGAGAAGAAGATTGAGAGGTGACTTAATCGAGACACATAAGATAATCAGCGGGTGAGATCGGGTGGAACCTGAGAGCCTTTTTCCTCAATTGGCAAAAGCTAACATGAGGGGACATAGCATTAAATTGAGGGATGATAAATTTAGGACAGATATCAGGAGATGTAGGGGCGTGGAACACCCTGCCTGCAACAAAAGTAGACATTATGGGCATTGGACATATATATGGATAATAATGGAATGGTTTAGGTTAGATGGGCATCAGATTAATTTCACAGGTCTTCACAACATCGAGGACCGAAGGGCCTGTACTGCGCTGAAACGTTCTGTGTTCTGTGTTCTTGCCTCAGAATCAATGAAGCTATGAAAAAGGAGTAGAAATAGGCTAGTTGACCCCTTGAGTTGAATCAAGTATCTGTGGGTCTAATCTCCAGTTCAGAAATTAAACACATCCTGGATTGCCCTTTCTGCAGTACAGAAGGAACTCTTGAAAATAGAAATGCAATCTTTCAGAAAGGATATTAAACAGATTATAAAGGTTCCGTCAACCCTCTTCAGAGAACACATAATTGTCCTACAAAACATTTTTATAGAGCCTTAACAACCTCAGGACATTCAAATCACTTTGAAATCAAAACAGTATTTTTGACTTGGGGTCAATGCTACAATGGAGCAAGCACAACAGCTAATTTGCCCTTAGTAAAATTCCATAGCAGCAACAAGATAATAATATGGCTGTTTTGGTTATGGCTCTCTTTCCTTTCAGTCACCAAGTTCTCAGCTGAGGTCCCACTCCACAACTCAACACAAAAATCAAATCTGACACTGCATTATAATATTGAGAGAGTGCTATACTATTGGAGCTTTTGAATGGGATGCCAAACTAAAGACCCTTCTTGCTCTGTCTGGTTGATGACAAAGATCCATGGTTCTATTTCAAGGGAAAGCAGAGGAATTAACCCAGTATCCTAGCCAATATTTATCCATCAATCTGAACCCCCAAAAAAACTGGTCATTATCAATTTACTGTTCCTGGGACTTTGCTCTGAGCAAATTGGTTATTGTGTTCCCTGTATTAGAGAGTGTGACTTCACTGGACGGTATATCTTTGGTCGAAAAGTGTGTTGAGGCACTCACATGCCATGTAAAGTGCTATGCCTATACAAATCTTTCTTTTTCTTTTAGGTATGTTGTAGAACTCCATGTGTTTTGAATAATGTCGTAGAATCCTTTATATCCTCTTTGAGCGCAAACGGGCCCGCAGTTTAACAACTCATTGAAAAGATAAAGATTCAATAATGCTGCACTCTCTCAGTGATGTACTAACATGTCACCTTGGATTATGCGATGAAATCATTCACGCAAGCCTTGAGCCAACAAGTTTTTGTCTTGCAGGTTGTATTGCTACTTCTGAACCAAAGAGGATATTCAAGTGAAATGAATGATCATACTCTACGCTTTGCATTTAGAATGTTGTCAACAGATGAGAACGTATTAGAAATATTCCCAATGTATATGAACACCATTCCTGCATCAATTAAATTAAAAATATGGATATGGATTAAGTTAAAGATGGATCTAATAATCCTATGACTTTTTAAAAATTACAAACAATTGCCTCATCTATCCTGAGGGCTCTCAGCTGTAAAGAATGGAATTACACAAGTGCCTTAAGCTATCCAGTCCTTTAAGAGACTATTTTTGTGAACTCAGATAATGAGTGCCAGTAGCTATTTAGGACTATTAGAACAAAGTTGTACCTACTTGTTCGGGTGCAGTTGTACTCGATTATGGAAGGTTCAGAAATAATCCTGTCATCACCCATCCTGCAGAGATATTTAACTTCCAGCAACATTCACTGGTAACAGTATGGGAAAAGGGCTCACAGACGTGTACACTGGTCAGCAAAGATCTGACTACACGATTCCCATTTTCCAGCTCTTAGATGAGGGCCCTGAAGGTTACGAAATGTAAGTGGCTCTGGTTAACTTTATTTTTTGTATCTCCCCTTGAGCTGCTAAAAATAATTGTAGAACCCCAGTTGCTACTTCAGACAAATCTAGCTGACTAAAATCATAGAAAGGAGTGAATCTGGTCTATATGGCTCAGACCATATGACATTGTACATTTATCATTGTGTTTATTTTCTATTAAAGTAATTTTACAGTGTTGAAACCAGCATGCAATATAGATGGATAAAGTGATATATCATTCAAAGAGTGTATTTGCGCTACATTATGTAAACTGAATATTAACTTCTAAAACTACAGAATATATTAGACAACCTATGCACATTACTATCCAGTTTGGCAGTCTTTTAAGTGATTGCTTTTGGTGCCAAACTGCAATTGTCTAATGTTTGCTGAAACATCCAATCATTAAAGATTATTGCCATTCCTTCAAAAGAATTGAAATATTGACTACAGTTTGATGCCTCATAAATAAGTCATCTTCTAGAACTTATCAGCTGTCATGGTGAGGTACCGGAAGACTGGAAGTTGGCTAACGTGGCTAACTATTTAAGAAAAGTGTAAGGACAAGCCAGGGAACTATAGATCTGTGAGCATGACATCAATGGTGGGCAAGTTGTTGAAGGGAATCCTGAGGGACAGGACATACATGTATTTGTAAAGGCAAGGACTGTTTAGGGATAGTCAATATGGGATCTATGCGTGGGAAATTATGTCTCACAAACTTGATTGAGTTTTTTGAAGAGGTAACAAAGAGGACTGATGAGGGCGGAGCAATAGACTTGATCTATATGGACTTCAGTAGGGTGTTCGACAAGGTTCCCCATAGGAGGCTGGTTAGCAAGGTTAGATCTCATGGAATACAGGGAGAACTAGCCGTTTGGATACAGAACTGGCTATAAGGTAGAAGACAGATGGTGGTGGTGGAGGGTTGTTTTTCAGATTGGAGGCCTGTGACCAAGAGACCTTTGAGTGCAGGTTCATAGCTCCTTGAAAGTAGAGTCGCAGGTAGATAGGATAGTGAAGAAAGCATTTGGCATGCTTTCCTTCATTGGTCAGAGTATTGAGTACAGGAGTTGGGAGGTCATGTTGCAGCTGTACAGACATTGGTTAGGCCACTGTGGAATATTGTGTGCAATTCTCGTCTCCTTCCTATCAGAAGGGTTCAGAAAAATTTTCCAAGAATGTTGCCAGGGTTGGAGGATTTGAGCTATAGGGGCATGGATGTGGTAAATAGACAAAGTCTTTTCCCTGGGGTCTGGAGGTCCAGAACTAGAGGGCATAGATTTAGGGTGAGAGGGGGAAAATGTAAAAGAGGCAACTTTTTCATGCAGAGAGTGGTACGTGTATGGAATGAGCTGCCAGAGGAATGAGTGGAGGCTAGTACAATTACAACATTTAAAAGGCATCTGGATGGATATATGAATGGGAAGGGTTTGGAGGGATCTGGGCTGGGTGCTGGCAAGTGGGACTACATTGGGTTGGAATATCTGGTCGGCATGGACGAGTTAGACTGAAGGTTCTACTTCCGTGCTATACGTCTCTGTCTCTATATGAAACAGCAACAAAATCAGAATGGGTTATGGTAAAATACAAGACAGAACTAGTCTGACAGCTCCCAGGCATTAGATTTGAATAACTCGCAACCAGCATTATTTACTAATTTACATTTCACAGAGCCATAAATTCTTGATTTGTGTTTTTTTTTCCCCTGTACCTCTCTTGCAGCAGAAGATTTGTAGTTGATATACTAGGGACTTAAGAGTAATGGATGTTTGCCAAGCAACAGAGATTGGAATGAAGGCCTCAAACTTCTGAGTTATGTAAAATCCAGCAAGAGCAACCAGCAAAGAGAAACATCAGGTTTTGAACTGAGGAAGTGCAATTAAGCACTTCAAGGGATGAGAATAAACAAGCACCATTCCAAACTTAAAGGTACATATTCCTGATGTCAGCTAAGAAGTGAATTTTGAAGATCAGACTGGTGTTGTTAGGACCTTTAGTGTAGCTAACCTTGGTTTCTATACAAGCAAGTGGCTGGGAAGGAAAGTGAAATTGGTATCTGAGACATAACACCATCTGACAGGACCTGAACAAGATGGTTTCAGTCTTCAAATATTAAAGTTTAACATTTACATTATGAAAGTTATTTAGGAATTGCTGGAGTTTTGTGCTTGGCAAAGAAAGATTATATGGGTACTAAGAATGTATTTCAGGCACAGATCTAGCATTCTTAGCCTTATTTTCCTTCTATGTGCCTATTACATAAAATGCTACATAAAATTGGACCAGATTCAAGCAAAACAATGTTCATTGTATACTGGGCAGTGATGTCCATTGATAGGGACAAGGTCCACAGTGGTGAGGGAGACAACCTTTTGCAACCAAGTACACAGACCAAATCAAGTAATCATTCTGGCAGTAACAGCAACATTTTGCATTTATGTAACTTGCATAACATTAAATTGTTTCACTTTTCAGAAACTTCAGGCTAAATTTGTCACTGAACTGAGCTACATGTGATATTGGCTAGGATAGGTAACCAAAAACATGACCAAGTGGATAGATTGTAAGAATTGCTTTCAAAGAGGAGAGTGCTAAGACATTAATGTGTCTGCAAGCACCTCCAGAGTTCTTTAGTACCGAAGAAGCTGAAGATGCCTCTGCATTATAGAGGCCATAAAATCAGGAATACACAAGAGACCAACATTTGAGGCGAATAGAAAATTTTGTAGAGCTCAGGGAGGCTGCAGAAATCAAGATGGGTGAAGCCATGAAACTGTACTGTCACCTCAAAATTGAACAATAAATATTGGCAGCATTATCTGAAAATTCTCCATTGCTCAGTCTTACATTATTTTAATTACTGCAGAATGGCAGTTTCCTCCCAAGTGACACATGCACACATATTCAACAAAGCTGATGTAAACATTTAAAATCAGCAGGCTCCACAACAGAGTACTGACAAGAAAAAATGGATTAAGCAGAGCTGCAGACACACAGTCTTCGCAGCCACATTTATCACCTTATTGAATAAATAAGTTTACTTATCTTCCTGGTATGGCTACCTCATGCAGTGGAAGTGGATGGAACATGAACAGAGGTTTCTCTGAATCTTTCTCCCCCTGAAAAACTGAAGCAGGTGTTGCTGCTGTGCAAAGGTTATTATTGAGCTTCATTAAAATCTCAACTATTTGTTTATACACAATGGGTTGCAATGTTTCTGTGACTTGAGGCGATAGAAGACAATATGGTGTTTGTGAAATAATTGCCAACATTCAATGCCAGCATAGATATGGACGACCATTCTGTGCATCTTCTATTTATGCAACAAATGAATGACCTTTTCAGTTTGGCAAATGGAATAAACAGAACGAGATTTATTGTGTGATAAGCATGTCATGTAATGCTATCCCTCAACCTCTAATAGAGTCATAGAGATATACAGCATGGAAACAAACCCTTCAGTCCAACCCGTCCATGCCGACCAGATATCCCAACCGCATCTAGTCCCACCTGCCAGCACCTGGCCCATATCCCTCCAAGGAGCTTCGAAATCGACGTTTCGGGCAAAAGTCCTTCACCAGCATCTGCAGTCATTGTTTTTACCTCGTTGATTTTAACCCTACTGCGAATCCTCTTTCAAGGATTCCTGCCTTGAAGAAGTTTTCCTCCTCTCTCTACAAGAATCTCAGAGAGTCCCTCTCCCACTGCAACTCCCAGGTCATTTCCTCTGCCCTGAAGCTCTTCAACCATGTCATGAAAACTCTATGCTACTTTCTCCCCACCCCACCCTCCTCTAGCTTATCTCTCCACACTTCAGGCTCACTGCCTTTATTCCTGATGAAGGGCTTTTGCCCGAAACGTTGATTTCGAAGCTCCTTGGATGCTGCCTGAACTGCTGTGCTTTTCCAGCACCACTAATCCACAATCTGATTTCCAGCATCTGCAGTTATTGTTTTTACCATATCCCTCCAAACCCTTCCTATTCATATGCCCATTCAAATGCCTCTTAAATGTTGCAATTGTACCAGTCTCCACCACTTCCTCTGGCAGTTCATTCCATACACATACCACCCTCTGTGTGAAAAAGTTGCCCCATAGGTCTCTTTTATATCTTTCCCCTCTCATCCTAAACCTATGCCCTCTAGTTCTGGACTCCCCTACCCCAGGGAAAAGACTGCCTGTTTACCCTATCCATGCCCCTCATAATTTTGTAGGTCACCCCTCAGCCTCCAAAGCTCCAGGGAAAACAGTCCCAGCCTGTTCAGCCTCTCCCTATAGCTCAAATCCTCCAACTCTGACAACATCCTTGTAAATCTTTTCTGAACCCTTTCAAATTTCACAACATCTTTCCGATAGGAAGGAGAGCAGAATTGCATATAATATTCCAACAGTGGCCTAACCAATGTCCTGTAAAGCCGCAACATGACCTCCCAACTCCTGTACTCAATACTCTGACCATTAAAGGAAAGCATATCAAATGCTTTCTTCACTATCCTATCTACCTGTGACTCCACTTTCAAGGAGCTATGAATTTGCACTCCAAGGTCTCTTTGTTCAGCAACACTCCCTAGGACTTTATCATTAAGTGTATAAGTCCTACTAAGATTTGCTTTCCCAAACTGCAGCACCTCGCATTTCTCCAAATTAAACTCCATCTGCCACTTCTTGGCCCATCTGGTCCAGATCCTGTTGTAATCTGAGGTAACCCTCATCGCTGTCCACTACACCTCCAATTTTGGTGTCATCTGCAAACTTACTAACTGTACCTCTTATGCTCGCATCCAAATCATTGATGTAAATGACAAAAAGTAGAGGACCCAGCACCGATCCTTGTGGCACTCCACTGGTCACAGGCCTCCAGTCTGAAAAACAACCCTCTACCACCACCCTCTGTCTTCTACCTTTGAGCCAGTTCTGAATCCAAATGGCTAGTTCTCACTGCATTCCGTGAAATCTAACCTTGCTAATCAATCTCCCATGGGGAACCTTGTCGAACACCTTACTGAGGTCCATATAGATCACATCTACCGCTCTGCCCTCATCAATCCTCTTTGTTACTTCTTCAAAAAACTCAATCAAGTTTGTGAGACATGATTTCCCACGCATAAAACCATGTTGACTGTCCCTAATCAGTCCTTGCCTTTCCAAATACATGTACATCCTATCCCTCAGGATTCCCTCCAACAACTTGCCCACCACCGACATCAGGCTCACTGGTCTACAGTTCCCTGGCTTGTCCTTACAACCCTTCTTAAACAGTGGCAACACGTTAGCCAACCTCCAGTCTTCCGGCACCTCACTTTAGACTATCGATGATACAAATATCTCAGCAAGAGGCCCAGCAATCACTTCTCTAGTTTCTCACAGAGATCTAGGGTACACCTGATCAGGTCCTGGGGATCTATTCACTTTTATGCGTTTCAAGACATCCAGCACTTCCTCCTCTGTAATCTGGACATTTTGCAAGATGTCACCATCTATTTCCCGACAGTCTATATTTTTGGATCAGTGAAATCTCTTTTGGGGTAGAAGTGACCTGTACAAGAAGGACAGATTGCACCTAAATTGGAAGGGGGCTAATATATGGTGGGGAGATTTGCTAGAGCTGCTCAGGAGGATTTAAACTGGGAAGGTGGAGAGGGGTGGGATCCAGGGAGATAGTGAAGAAAGATCAATCTGAGACTGGTACAGTTGAGAACAGAAGCGAGTCAAACAGTCAGGGCAGGCAGGGACAAGGTAGGACTAATAAATTAAACTGCATTTATTTCAATGCAAGGGGCCTAACAGGGAAGGCAGATGAACTCAGGGCATGGTTAGGAACATGGGACTGGGATATCATAGCAATTACAGAAACATGGCTCAGAGATGGGCAGGACTGGTAGCTTAATGTTCCAGGATACAAATGCTACAGGAAGGATAGAAAGGGAGGCAAGAGAGGAGGGGGGTGGGGGCGTGGCATTTTTGATAAAGGATAACATTACAGCTGTGCTGAAGGAGGATATTCCCGGAAATACATCCAGGGAAGTTAGTTGGGTGGAACTGAGAAATAAGAAAGGGAAAATGACCTTATTGGGATTGTATTATAGACCCCCCAATAGTCAGAGGGAAATTGAGAAACAAACTTGTAAGGAGATCTCAGCTATCTGTAAGAAAAATAAGGTGGTTATGATAGGGGATATTATAACTTTCCAAGCATAGACTGGGACTGCCATGGTGTTAAGGGTTTAGATGGAGGGGAATTTGTTAAGTGTGTACAAGATAATTTTCTGATTCAGTATGTGGATGTACCTACTAGAGAAGGTGCAAAACTTGACCTACTCTTGGGAAATAAGACAGGGCAGGTGACTGAGGTGGGGGAGCACTTTGGGGCCAGTGACCATAATTCTATTAGATTTAAACTAATGATGGAAAAGGATAGATCAGATCTAAAAGTTGAAGTTCTAAATTGGAGAAAGGTCAACTTTGACGGTATTAGGCAAGAACGTTCGAAAGCTGATCGGGGGCAGATGTTCACAGGTAAAGGGATGGCTGGAAAATGGGAAGCCTTCAGAAATGAGATAATGAGAACCCAGAGAAAGCATATTCCTGTTAGGATGTAAGGAAAGGCTGGTAGGTATAGGGAATGCTGGATGACTAAAGAAATTCAGGGTTTGGTTAAGAAAAAGAAGGAAGCATATATAAGGTATAGACAGGATAGATCAAGTGAATCCTTAGAAAGGAAGTAGGAGTATACTTAAGAGGGAGGGCAAAAAGGGGACGTGAGAATATAGAATTAAGGAGAATCTAAAGAGCTTTTACAAATACATTAAGGTCAAAAGGGTAACTAGGGAGAGAATAGGGCCCCTCAAATATCAGCAAGGTGGCCTTTATGTGGAACCGCAGAAAATGGGGGAGACACTAAATGAGTATTTTGCATCAGTATTTACTGTGGAAATGGAAAAATGTGAATCCTTCCCCTATACACCAGCTCCTCAGCCATGCATTCATCTGCTCTATCCCCCTATTCCTGCCCTCATTAGCTCGTAGCACCGGGAGTAATCCAGATATTACTACTCTTGAGGACGTCCTTTTTAAACTTCTGCCTAACTCTCTGTAATCTCCCTTCAGAATCTCAACCTTTTCCCTTCCTATGTTGTTCGTTCCAATGTGGACAATGACCTCCTGCTGGCCCCTCTCCCCCGCGAGAACATTCTGTACCCTCTCTGAGATATTCTTGATCCTGGTACCAGGGAAGCAACACACCATTCTGCTTTTTCGCTGCTAGCCACAGAAACGTCTGTCTGTACCTCGAGCTAGAGAATCCCCAAACACAATTGATCTCTTGGAACCCGACGTACCCCTCGTTGCATTAGAGCCAGTCTCAAGACCAGAAACTTGGCTGTTCGTGCTGCGTTCCCCTAAGAATCCAAGACCCCCTACATTTTCCAAACCAACATACCTATTTGAAACGGGTATATCTGCAAAAGACTCCACTAGCTGCCTACCTCTCTTACCTTTCCTGGAGTTAATCCATCTATGTGACTGTATCTGAGACTTTCCCCCCTTCCTATAACTGCCATCCATCACATACTGTTGCTGTTGCAAATTCCTCATTGCTTTTAACTGTTTCTCCAACCGATCCATTGAGCTGTAGGGAGAGGTTGAATAGGCTGGGGCTGTTTTCCGTGGAGCGTCAGAGGCTGAGGGGTGACCTTACAGAGGTTTATACAATGGGCAGCATTTATGGCAGATATAATCCGCAATAACCCTTAAACTCTCTTTAAATGCCCACATCTGACAAGAAGTACATATCACTCTATTAAAGGCCATTTTTGCTCCTTCACAATCTACAGACCCAGAAAATAATACCGTCTTATTCCTCTACAAACACTGCCCCAGGTTAAATTAATAGTTATGGCTTATATTTTAAGTTTAATCTAGAGACATATCTCCAAAAATATAAAATCAAGAAAGAACCTACTCTACTCACTACTGCAGATTCTCTGTAGGCCACACTTAAAACAATGATTACCTTATCTGATTCTGTGCTGTGAACTTCGACCAACAGCTCCTCCAAGATCAGTTGTGAATTTCACTGTTTGATAATTTCCCCAGTTGCACTCCAATATCTAGTGATACACAAATTCAAACATCAAAAGCAGTAACTGTGCAGGTTTTCTCTCTGTCTCTCTCTCTCTCTCTCCTGCAATGACCTCACCATGTGCTCATTTGCAGCTTTTTGCATTTTATATTTTATGAAGGTTGTTATGGTAATTGCACCTTTGAGCATTCCTTACCAGCACCCTAAGCTCTAAATAAATGAAGCTTTCTTGTACCTGGATCCTTCCTCTGTTGAATTTGAGAGTCATTGTATTGCATTTTTGTGTAAGTCATTGTTTTATAAGATTTCAAAACTTCTGACTTCTCTTAGTCTTCCTTTCCTTTTACAGTCTTGAAGCCTTAAAGCTGTATTTTTCCAGAATCCAGAATTGTTCCTGTAAGGCTTAGTACTGAGAGATCCTAGAGACATGTTGTCTAGTTTATTTGTCATCAGCACAGCTGCAATGTTGTATCTCTGTATATCATGACAACCATAACAATTGCTCTCCCTTCACTACAACTTCATTTTACTTTAGGGATTAATTTTTAAACTCCTTCCTCACTCAAACATGATGCACCTTCAGTAAATGGCTCTTTTGAAAGTACAAATTAAAATAAGTCAAACTATATTAATCAAATTGGTAAGTGACAGTCCCTTACACTGCAACAGAAATCAAAACTTTAAAATAATCTAGCAAAATTAAACTAAAAAGTTACTTTGGGCACTTAAGACCATCCAGTGGTATTTTTCATCTCTTCTCCACCTGTGTTCCAGTTGATTAATTTATGAGCAAACTCATGAAATGTGATGCAGCAAACACCAAAGATTAGAGAGAGAGAGAGAGAGACGTGGCATTTGTGGAGCTGCAGGAGATGGGGGAGATACTAAATGAGTATTTTGCATTAGTGTTTACTGTGGAAAAGAACATGGAAGATACCAAATTTGGGATATAGATGGTGACATCTTGAAAAATGTCTATATTACAGAGGAGGAAGTGCTGGATATCTTGAAATCCTTAAAAGTGAATAAATCCACAGGACCTGATCAAGCATACTTTAGAACTCTGGAAAGCTGGGGAAGTGATTGCTGGGCCTCTTGCTAAGGTATTTGTATCATCAATAGTCACAGGTGAGGTACCGGAAGACTGGAGGTTGGCTAACGTGGTACCACTATTTAAGAAAGATGTTAAGGACAAGCCAGGGAACTGTAGACCAGTGTTACTGTTAGTGGTGGGCAGGTTGTTGAAGGGAATCCTGAGAGACAGGATGTACATGTATTTGGAAAGGCAAGGATTGATTAGGGATAGTCAACATGGCTTTGCGCGTGGGAAATCATGTCTCACAAACTTGATTGAGTGTTTTGAAGATGTAACAACGAGGAATGGTGAGGACAGAGCAGTAGACGAGATCTATATCGACTTCAGTAAGGCATTCGACACGGTTCCCCATGGGAGACTGGTTAGCAAGGTTAGATCTCATAGAATGCAGGGAGAACTAGCCATTTGGATACAGAACTGGCTCAAAGGTAGAAGACAGATGGTGGTGGTAGAGGGTTGCTTTTCAAACTGGAGGCCTGTGACCGGGAGTGCCACAAGGAACGGTGCTGCGTCTACTACTTTTCGTCATTTATAGAAATGGTTTGGATGTGAGCAAAAGAGGTATAGTTAGTATGTTTGCAGATGACGCCAGAATTGGAGCTGCAGTGGACAGCAAAGAAGATTACCTCGGATTACAACAGGATCTTGATCAGATGAGCCAATGGGCTGACAAGTGGCAGATGGAGTTTAATTTAGTTAAATCTGCAGTGCTGCATTTTGGGAAAGCAAATCTTAGAATGACTTATACACTTAAAGGTAAGGTCCTAGGGAGTCTTGCAGAACAAAAAGACCTTGGAGTGTAGGTTCATAGCGCCTTGAAAGTAGAGTCGCAGATGGATAGGATAGTGAGGAAGGCGTTTGGTATGCTTTTCTTTATTGGTCAGAGTATTGAATACAGAGTTGGGAGGTCATGTCGCAGCTGTACAAGACGTTGGAATATTGCGTGCAGTTCTGGTCTCCTTCCTATCGGAAAGATGTTGTGAAACCTGAAAGGGTTCAGAAAAGATTTACAAGGATGTTGCCAGTGTTGGAGGATTTGAGCTAAAGGGAGAGGTTGAATGGGCTGGGGCTGTTTTCCCTGGAGCGTTGGAGGCTGAGGGATTACCTTATAGAGGTTTATAAAAATGTGAGGAGCATGGATAGGGTAAATAGACAAGGTCTTTTCCCTGGGGTGTGGGAGTCCAGACTAGAGGGCATAGGTTTAGGGTGGGAGGGAAAAGATATAAAAGAGACCTAAGGGGCAACATTTTCACGCACAGGCTGGTACACGTGTAAGGAATGGGCAGCCAGAGGAAGTGGTGGAGGCTAATACAATTGCAACATTTAAAAGGCATCTGGATGGGTATATGAATAGGAATGGTTTGGAAGGATATGGGCTGGGTGCTGGCAGGTGGGACTAGATTGGATTGGGATATCCAGTCAGCGTGGATGAGTTGGACCAAAAGGTGTGTTTCTGTGCTGTACATCTCTATGACTCTTTGACTCCAGAGTTGGAGGGTGAGATAACGCATTCCACACTCTGTGGAAAGCCATTGAGAGTATCAGTAGCTACTACATTCTTCTTCTCCAACGCCACCTGGATGCAAATGTAGCCGCAGACGAAGGGCAGGCAGTCAGCAGCTTCAGACTCCACTCCACTATCCTCTTTGTGGACATGTTAATGGCCAACCTGGCCAGACCCAGAAGCATACCTGTGAAGGGGACCTATGACTTGCCAACATCCCTACACACCAGTTGCCCAAACATTGGGAGGTGTTGACCTGCCAACAAAAGTACAAATAATGTACAAGGGGATGCAGCCACTCAAAACCAAAAAAAAGATACATGGACTGCATCGTAAAATATAGCATTGGGCTGGGAAAAGGTTATTACACACCTCTAGAGCAGTTGGGATTTGAACCTGGTCTAGTGGTAGGGATTTATTTTTTCCTTTTATTCGCATCGACAAATGTTATCAAGCACAACTGACTTTTGTTTAGTTTCCACCACCAAATCACTGGTGTTTTTCTTTAAATTACTACCTCTAAATCATCTGTTATCCAACTGACAGAAGACTTTACCACTACACAATAATTCCATAAAAACTAAACATAGTTAATGTTGAATAATTGAAATTGAGTCTTGTTTTCATTGCAGTAAGACCCTCAACAAACCTCATCACACCCTTCCACACCTTTCCTTGACACTCTTTTCCCACCTTCCCTTACTGTTGAGACCTAAACGTTTCTTAATAACTATAGCAAAGTACTGATAGTGGGAAATGTCATAACAGGCAATATACTTCCATCCAGATACACGAATTACCTCATCCATTTTTGATCCTGTCACCTTAAAATCTTGTCTTCAATAATGAAGACATTATTGTTCACACATTGAGCAGAGCCTCAAACAAAGTGGGAGGAGTCAAATGCAATTATATTGACCGTACATCTTAATGTTGTAGCATCCTGCAGTCTGGAGAATTTGAAATGAGCAGTTTCATGGAATAACAGAAAGGTGTTTGAAATGTAAATTTGTCCTCTGGGATTGTCAGCGAAGCTTCATTTATAATGTCCCCATGACTACAGAGGCTCAAATCAAAGTGGGATGGTTACACATTTTCATTTGAAATTTTAATAGTGTTTTCAAAACATTCTTACAGAATGTTTCTTACAGGGTATTGTGAAGCTTGAAAAGGTTCAGAAAAGATTTACAAAGATATTGCCAGGGTTATAGGGTTTGGGCTATAGGGAGAGGTTGAATAGGCTGGGGCTATTTTCCCTTGAGCATCAGAGGTTGAGGGGATAATTTTATAAAGGTTTATAAAATCATGAGGGTCATAGATAGGGTAAATAGACAAGGTCTTTTCCTCAGGTGGGAAGAGTCCAAAATTAGACGGCATAGATTTAAGATGACAGGGGAAAGATTTAAAAGTGACCTTCGGGACAACTTTTTCACTCAGAGGGTGGCGCATGTAAGGAATGAGCTAACAGAGGAAGTGGTGAAGGCTGGTACAATTACAACATTTAAAAGGCATCTGGATGGGTACATGAATAGGAAGAGTTTAGAGGGATATGGCCAAATGCTGGCAAATGGAACTAGATTCATTTTGGATATCTGGTCAGCATAGACGAGTTGGACCAAGTGGTCTGTTTCCATACTGTACATCTCTATGATTGTATATTCATGATATAAGTATGACAAATATAGTAGATCAAATAGAAGGCTGATTAGCTCAGTTGGCTAGATGGCTAGTACAAGATTCAGCTTCATGGTAACATGATGAGTTTGATTCCTGTTTGCAGTAGACTTGGGGCTGTCTCCTTGCTCTATCCCTGAAAGTGGCAGACAATAGCCATTGAAAAACAAAATGACTTAAATAAAGCATCATTAGATGATGAGCTAAGGATCTGTCTTTGGGTACAGCAAATAGGAGATTAAATATAATTTTATATCAGTAGTATTAGTGCCCATCAATCTACTCTACCCCACCCCCAACTAACCATCTCCTAGAATTGTCAGTATAAGCAGTATCATAGGACCACCATTGGCCAGAAGTTTAACTGGACTAGCCATATCAATAATGTGTCTGTAAAACCAAGCAAAAACTGTGTGCTTTAATGATTGACTCATAGCCATAACTCCCTTGATGTTTCTCCATCTTCTGCTTGGCTCAAATCAGAGTGCAGTGAAATAATAGAAGTAATGTGAATTGGAGTAGGCTTTTCCAATCTGTTTTGCCATCAACAGGATTATTGGGTATTAGGATGTTAGGGTATCAATCAGATATTTCTGATCTGGACAGTTTCAATTTCCTCAAGTATAGTTGCAGCCATCCAAGTCAACGTTGAACATATTCCAAACTGGTCAAGTTTTTGTTTTGACTAAAGTAATTAAGGGCTAGTGTGTGATGTTGGAGTTAAGGAGAATTATTTTTCTTAGTTATTCATTTTATGGGATGTGGGTGTCGCTGGCTGGCCAGCATTTTTTGTCCATCCCTAGTTGCCCTTGAGAAGGTGGTGGTGAGCTGCCTTCTTACACTTTTGCAGTCCACGTGTAGTGGATTGACCCACAGTGTCATTAGGAATTCCCTCCCTAATGGCATTGTAGGTCAATCCACAGCAGGTGGACTGCAACAGTTCAAGAATGCAGCTCACCCCCACCTTCTCAAGGGCAACTAGGGATGGGCAAAAAATGCTGGCCAGCCAGCGACACCCACATCCTATATAATGAATTTTTTTTTTTAAATTCTCCTCAAATCCATCATCACACACTAGCCCTTAATTACTTAAGTTTAAAAAAAGACATCTCTTTTGAATATGTTTGACATTGACTTGGAAGGATGTAGCTGCAACACACTTGAGGAAATTGAAACTGTCCAGATCAGAAACATCTGCTTGACCAGCACTCTTGCTGCTGTATCAATTTCTCTGTTAGCAAGTTCCAGTTCTGGTATATGCTAGCTATAGAATGGACTGCTCAATTAATTTTGGCAGCAACTCGCCACTGAGAAAGGTGGGCAGAAGGGCCATGGAAAACCTGTGACCTTCAAGTTTCAAATTATCTGACTTGAACACACATTACCATTCCTGATCGCTTGTGTCCTGAAAATTTGTAATGAGGGTCCGTTCATTTCACAAAATTGCTCCAGGTTCTGAAATAATTGGCAGTTGCATTCTGATAGACTGCAAAATGGCTGTGTTCGTAGTTGAAAGCCATCCAATTGCAACAGGAAATGCATTTCCGAGCTATGTCGCTGGATAGAGGTGATATGAACCTATGATGTACTCCAACTGCAAGTATCTGATGCTGACCCTTGGTAATTGAAATGGCAACACGTTTAATTCCTCATCACTAGAGTACCTCATTGATGTGGATTAAATTCCCTAAATTAATAAAAAAAACATAATCTTTGTCAGTTCCCTGACTGCATAGAACTAATGACACATTTTAAAGAAACTACGTTTGATAACTTCAATATTTTAACCTTTTAATGTGAGAGAACTAACATTGCACCAGATTAAATAGAATGATTTGTGAGTAATTTTTTAAAAACCTTTTGGAATAAATACATATATAGTGATTGTCAAACAGCCTAATCAGATAAGTGTATCCAGTCATGTACATTCTCCTTCTTCTTCACTTCTTAGGAAATAGAGATGAAAATTTGTCTATATCTGTCAACTTTTCCAATCCGTACCTCTAACATGATTACACATCTCCAGATAAAGAAAATCTACTCACAGTCATAATGAAGAATTTGAAGAAACCAAAGGTAGTGTCAGTTCTGAGTTCATATTGTGAGATGAGCTTTTGATCTGTCCATGGACATAGACAGGGCATGCTGCATTTGCAATGATGGACTTGGTGAAAGAACTTCCCCAACCACGTTCCCAAAATTAAATTAAACCAAGGTGGCAGAGATCTTCTGAATTTAATGAGTTTTTTTTTTCTTGTTTCCTCTCATGTGTGCAAATGGGCAGCAAAAGTATGCATAGTTACCCTGAAGAACAGACCATGGAAACAGTGATCTTGTGATGGGGGTTGATTGCAGTCATGGTGGAGGTGAGAGGTAAACCTCAGTTAGCAGAAGAAGCACTTCTATTTGTTCCTACAAAAGTATTTGCTTTCTGGAACCATCAAGTAACTTATGCCTTTGACTGCAAAAACCATGCCCTCACTGTAAAACGTAAATTGGGCATTCCATTGTATAATATTGTAGTATGCTTATGGACTGCTGTCTTTTCAAGACCGAACATTTACACAGCTCTAAAATGCACTGACATAAAAATGGTGACAAATGTAAATGTGAGCTGGTGATGTGCTTTGTTTAGACTTTAACATCCTCCTCATGCTCAAGAAATAAAACTGAGACATAGAAAACATCACAATACTCAATTCTTAAAACAAAATATAGTACTCCTAAATGCTTAGTCCATAATGAGAGTGTAATTAATATGTAGATAAGCTTCCGAGGTAAACTGTGATGTGATATGAGTTGTTATGCACTGGTGTTCTGCTAGGAGGTTGGAACTAGTACAACACTGCATGCTGCTCTGTAGCCATACCGTTATGTACAATCTATTAATAAACCTTCTTTAAAACTAACCTCAATGTCTGGCCTGAGTTTATATGAAGATCTAAAGAAGGTATATTAGAAAACACTGACTTATATAGCTGGACGGAAGTAAAAAGAAGAAGTTCCTCCTTTCCCAGAAACCTCTGCTCTCTGATTTCAAATATAACAGCTCAAATCAGTGACTCACCGCTCCCGGCAGGCCCCTGGTCCAAGCTCCCTTTGTCACTATCCATAACTCGAACAAACTTAGTGTCATCTGCAAATTTAGTAACCCATCCTTCTATCCTCTCATCCAGGTCATTTATAAAATTGACAAACAACAGTAGACCCAAAACAAATTCTTGTGGTACCCCACTGGTAACTGAACTCCAGGAAAAATATTTCACATCAACCACCACCCTCTGTCTTCTTTCAGCTAGCCAATTTCTGATCCAAACCTCTAAATCACTCTTAATCCCATGCCTTTGTAATTTGTGCCTACCATAGGGAACCTTATCAAATGCCTTACTGAAATCCATAAACACCACATCAACCACTTTACCCTCATCCACCCGTTTGGTCACCTTCTCAAAGAACTGAATAAGGTTTGTGAGGCTTGACCTACCCTTCACAAAACAGTGTTGACTATCCCTCACCAACTTATTCCTCTCTAGATATTTATAAATCATGTCTCATATAACCCTTTCCAACACTTAACCACAACTGAAGTATGGCTCACTGGTCTATAATTACCAGGGTTGTCTCTACTCCACTTCTTGAACAAGGGGACAACATTTTCTATCCTCCAGTCTTCTAGCTTTATTCCTGCAGACAACGATGACATAAAGATCAAAGCCAAAGGCTCAGCAATCTCCTCCTTGGCTTCCCAGAGATTCCAAGGATAAATCCCATCCAGCTCAGGGGACTTATCTATTTTTACACTTTCCAGAATTGCTAATACCTCCTCCTTATGCACCTCAATCCCATCTAGTCTAGTAGTCTAGGATTATTGAATAGTGCCATGTTCACAAGAACCACTGATAGAGAAGGCCTTGGTTTAGCACCAGATGGTAGTTTTGTCACCATTTACTGCAAATAATTGTTAGTCTAAACATTCAATGCATAGACAATACTGGTTGATTACAGTCAAATTATAAATGATCAGGATCAGGATAATGGTTTTGCGTTATGGTTTGACGACCCCTTCTCCTGCCTCCAACACATCCCATCCACCTGGACACCCCATGCTGGCCTCTTACCCGCCCTCGATCTCTTCATAGCTAACTGCTGCCGCGACATTGACCGCCTCAACCTGTCCACCCTTCTCACCCACTCCAACCTCTCACCCTCGCAACATGCAGCCCTCCACTTCCTCCACTCCAACCCCAACCTCACCATCAAACTGGCAGACAAGGGAGGCGCGCTGGTAGTTTGGCACACCGATCTTTATATTGCTGAGACTAAATGCCAGCTAGCGGACACCTCCTCCTACTGCCCCCTTGACCATGACCCCACCTCCCACCACCAAACCATCATCTCCCAGACCATCCATAACCTCATCACCTCAGGGGATCTTCCATCCACAGCCTCCAACCTCATAGTCCCACAACCCCGCACCGCCTGTTTCTACCTCCTGCCCTAAATCCACAAACCTGACTGCCCCAGCCGACCCATTGTCTCAGCCTGTTCCTGCCCCACTGAACTCATTTCTGCATACCTTGACACGGTCCTGTCCCCCTTAGTCCAAGAACTCCCCACCTACATTCGGGACACCACCCACGCCCTCCACCTCCTCCATGATTTTCACTTCCCCGGCCCCCAATGCCTTATCTTCACCATGGACGTCCAGTCTCTATACACCTCCATTCCCCCATCACGAAGGCCTCAAAGCCCTCCGCTTCTTCCTTTCCCGCCGAACCAACCAGTACCCTTCCACTGACACCCTCCTTCGACTGACTGAACTGGTTCTCACTCTGAACAACTTCTCTTTCCAATCCTTCCACTTCCTCCAAACCAAAGGAATAGCCATGGGCACCTGCATGGGCCCCAGCTATGCCTGCCTCTTCGTTGGATATGTGGAACAGTCCATCTTCCACAGCTACACTGGCACCACCCCCCACCTTTTCCTCCGCTACATCGATGACTGTATCGGCGCTACCTCGTGTTCCCAAGAGGAGGTTGAACAGTTCATCCACTTTACTAACACCTTCCACCCCGACCTCAAATTTACCTAGACCATCTCAGACTCCTCCTTCCCCTTCCTAGTCCTCTCCATTTCTATCTCGGACGACCGACTCAACATGGACGTTTACTATAAACCGACTGACTCCCACAGCTACCTAGATTACACCTCCTCCCACCCTGACCCCTGTAAAAATGCCATCCCATATTCCCAATTCCTTCCCCTTCGCCATATCTGCTCCCAGGAGGACCAATTCCAATACCGAACAACCCAGATGGCCTCCTTCTTCAAAGACCGCAATTTCCACTCAGATGTGGTTGACAATGCTCTTCACCGCATCTCCTCCACTTCCCACTCCTCCGCCCTTGAACCCTGCCTCTCCAATCGCCACCAGGATAGAACCCCACTGGTCCTCACCTACCACCCCACCAACCTCCAGATACATTGGATCATCCTTCGTCATTTCTGCCACATCCAAACAGACCCCACCACCAAGGATATATTTCCCTCCCCACCCCTATCAGCATTTCGGAAAGACCACTCGCTCCGCAACTCCCTCATCAGATCCACCCCCCCCCCCCCCCCCACCAACCCAACCTCCACTCCCGGCACCTTCCCCTGCAACCACAAGAAATGCAAAACTTGCGCCCACACCTCCCCCCTCACTTTCCTCCAAGGTCCCAAGGGATCCTTCCATATCCATCAGAAATTCACCTGCACCTCCACAAACATCATTTACTGCATCCGCTGCACCCGATGTGGCCTCCTCTACATTGGGGAGACAGGCTGCCTACTGAAAATTTAAATTCAGTGGCTGTCTGAAATCCGAGTATAATTTACATTGAGTACCAAGCAGAACGATGAAATGTTACACCAGGAGGTTTGTCAAGGCAACCTCAGACAGCAACATTTCAAAAGGAGAGGTACCATTCAAAAAACATATCCATGATTTCCTTTAGGTTGTAACGCAGACTGTAGATAGGAATTGAAAAAAATGGTTCTGGGTGAATTGCATATTTGTGTTTGAGCTTTCCAGGAATACAAAAGAAATGGGGTTTAAAAAAAAACAAATATCCTGACCCCTGTGACTTAGAACACGATTGTGCTAATGCGCTAGTTTGTGATTTGAATCATATTGTTCTAAAGTGAGCTGAGAACTTTCATTAACACCTTTATGTGTGCAGGTAAAAAGGAATAAAGCTGCTCTGATTGTTGAAAACAATTGGTCAACAAAGCTACTACTAAATAAAGTTAGACAAACTCCTTTTAGCTAACTGCTGAACAAGGAATCTGGAAACAGCTACTGGGGTCAGAGAGTCCAGAACTGGAGAGAATAGGTTTAAGGTGAGAGGGGAAAGATATAAAAGAGATCGAAGGGGCAACTTTTTCACGCAGAGGGTGGTACATGTATGGAATGAGCTGCCAGAGGATGTGGTGGAGGCTGGTACAATTGCAACATTTAAGAGGCATTTGGATGGGTATATGAATAAGAAGGGTTTGGAGGGATATGGGCCGGATGCTGGCAGGTGGGACTAGATTGGGTTGGGATAACTAGTCGGCATGGATGGGTTGGACCAAAGGGTCTGTTTCCATGCTGTACATCTCTATGACTCTATGACTCTACAGAGGAACCTCGAGTAGCCGAATGACACGGGGGGAAAGTATTTTGTTTGGATAATTGAACGTTCGGATAATCGAATGCCGGATAACACAGTTTACCCAAACATCAGGACCTTGTGATCTTGTTCGGATAATCTGAAATTCAGATCATCGAATGCTGGTTAATCGAGGTTCCTCTGTACTCAGCTCTCAGTGTTAGTGCTACCAGAATCACCTACTTAATGACCACAATGTTTTACAAATTATTTGTCTTTTTAAAAAAAACAAATATATTTGGGCTGGGTTAAACATTCATGAATGATGAAATCCTTTCTAAATCAACATTGTTGTGACCACATTTGAGAGGGATGGGATAAAGAAGGAGTATCAGCTCGAGTCTCCTCGGCTAGGAGCATAGCTTGGAAGTATCCCATATTGAATCTTTACAAATTGGGGACTCTAACCTGAGGAGTGATCATAGCAATTCATTAACATTCAATAAACTGCAGCAGGGTCACTGCAATCTATTTGAGATTATAATTTCTATATACAGTCCTCACAGTTTATTGTGAGTACATTGGTGCTAATATAGTCTATATATGTGCTGAAGGAATAAAACTTTAAAGTGTTCCATTTGAAGCTAGTTAATCTGTTGCTGACTATTCTTAAATCATTTTGTATTACATGTATTAGGAGGTTCAATTCTTTGGTTAATATTCAAAATGTGTGAATTTTGGTTTTATAGGGCTAATCTTTAAATTGAAACAGTAATCTGACACCAAAATGTTCAAATTTAGACTGAAACTTACTATAATAAGATGTAAAATTGCTACAGATGTTAGGTGTAATTTTGTTCCTGTTTGTGCCGAGTAATTTTATCTGTATTTAAGATGACATTTTGCAAACACTTGCACCAACTAACTCAGCTGATTAAGCTGAATAGCAGAGCTGTACTAATTAGGAAAATAACAGGTTCATTCCCAAGTCTCTGCTGGATGAGAGAATATCAATCGAGGCACAGTTGAGAAATTTGACATTGGGAGGCTGGGGAGAAATTATTTAAGATTCTCATTTTTAAGGGGGCAATATTTTTCTTGACTGTTTTCCTTCATCACATACCATTGTTGGATAAGGGGAAAACAGACAGCTCTCAAATTTTGAATAAAGCTAGTCCGAGTCTACCCAGTGGGCATCTACAGGAACAGCCTTCCAGATAGATTTTCTGCAGTGTTATTTACAACATTTAGAAATTATTGAAGATTTGGCCACCTGCTCTGTCTCTTCTTAGAGATTGGTACAGTGGGACCAGTTTGACCAAGATCAATAGTCCAGCATTTATAAATTCTGTTTATCTTTTCTGAAGATGATGATTCTTACTATATTACGGTCACACACATTTCTGACTGTATAGCGCTGAAGATAACACTGTGGCTGATCTTTTGGCCCCTTACAGCCATTGAATGCCCCAAACGTAAGTAAAATAATATAACTCGTAATAGATTAGTGCCTCAGCCTGTGATCTTTCTACTATCCCTAGCACTACTACTGCTTGTTTCAATCAGCTGAGATATTGGAATGGAGGTTTTGTAAAATGTCATCTTAAATGCTAAGCTAATAATCTGCTAAATTCATTACAACAAATAACACTAGACACAAACAGGAACAAAATCACACATCATATCTGTGTACTTTTACATATTTTATAACAATGTGAGTAGGTGTTAAATTTTAATATTCTGGTGTCACACTACTGATCCTGATATAATTGTTGGCGCTGAACCTAAAATGTTAACACTTTGTGAGACAGCATTAAAGCATGTACAAAATTACAAATCTGAGGTGTAAATGCATAGCACTGCTTCGGCACTGTTTTGTAGATTTGTGGCAATAAAAGCAAAGCAGCAACTTAATTAAGGCATCATCCTAATTATATATTTTCACATTGTCTACAAGGACTTTTGATGGTTAGGTGATGCATTTTTTTAATAGAAACAGGCATGTGCTTCCTTGTTGAGATTTGACTACCCAATACAGTTCTCAAAATAAAGTTTGTATCAATTAAGCTTTAATATGTCCTCTGTCTTGTCACAACATGTTTCAATAGATATACCATTGCTAACACAAGAAGTTGGCAGGAACTCTCTCTCCTTCACCAACAGTATTTTGGCTGTTAATTGCTGCTATGCTACAGTAAAGAGAATCGACGCTGTTTCTGATTTGTACCCTCTCTTTTGATAAAACATCTTATCTCTACTATACACTCTCTCCCAATGGCTTCACTTAAATTAGAAATACTACATGACCTTGAAATTACTTTGCACAATATTATTTCATGCATACTTAATATCTTCATATGTAATTCCTTTGCTATGTTAATGGAGGAAATAATTTGTTAATTTTGAATGCTTTAATATCCCAGTTAACACAGCAGAAATAGAAGTTTCATGCAGATGCAGTATGTGTACATCATAGATTATAATTTCAAGGCCGTTGTCCTGAATGGAAAGCATGACCAATTCCATCATTCAGTGGCACGCTATTTCGATTTATCAGACAGAGACAGATTTGTTGGGCCTAATATTTTTTTCTGTTCCACGAAATTCTAATGTTCTATTGAATTACACAACACCAATATTTCAGGTCACTTTATAGCTATTTTTGATTCTTCAGAGTAAGATGAGTTACAGACTTAGAGCAATAGTGTACACTTTTTGACATTGCGTGCTAGTTCAGTAGGTGCATTACGTAAACTTTCAGGAGCTCACAAACAAGCTTTGAATCAACTTTTCCATTAATTTCAATGTCTGCCAAATTACTAATAGGAACAGGTTCTGTAGAAATAATCTATTGATTGAAGCAACAGCACTCAGAAAATGTTTCCAAAAACTAAAAAAAACAAACATGATAGATAGGATAGTGTAGAAGGTGTTTAGTATGCTTTCCTTTATTGGTTTGAGCATTGAGTATAGGAGTTGGGAGGTCATGTTCCAGCTGTACAGGACATTGGACAGGTCACTTTTGGAATATTTCCAGTTTCCCTCTTATAGGAAGGATGTTGTGAAATTTGAAAGGGTTCAGAAAGGATTTACAAGGATGTTGCCAGGGTTGGAGGGCTTGAGCTATAGGGAGAGGCTGAATAGGCTGGGGCTACTTTCCCTGGAGCGTCGGAGGCTGAGGGGTAACCTTTTAGAGGTTTGTAAAATCATGAGGGGCATGGATAAGGTCACTAGGTAAGGTCTTTTCCCTGGGGTGGGAGAGTCCAGAAACAGAGGATATAGGTTTAGGATGAGAGGGGAAAGATTTAAAAGGAACCTGAAGGGCAACATTTTCACACAAAGGGTAGTGCGTGTATGGAATGAGTTGCTGGAAGAAGTGGTGGAGGCTGGTACAATTACAATGTTTAAAAGGGATCTGGATGGGTACATGAATCAGAAAGATTTAGAAGGATATGGGCCAGGTGCTGGCAAATGGGATTAGATTAATTTAGGATAACTGGTTAGCATGGAAGGACAACTTGGATCGAAGGTTCCCATGCTGTACATCTCTATGACTCAATGATGACTAATTGTGAGAATTATTCTCTGTGGGGTGTGAGAGAATTAGGGCTACAGTTGTTAGCATCATCGCTGACTTACAATACCTGGATTGTGGATTACCCCAAACAAATGTAAAAAAGATTTAGTGGGCTGGATTAAAGTGCTGGAATTGGCAAGGAACCACGGTTTGAACATGCTTTCTTTCGACTAATGCTCCTCATTGCACAATATATTGAACTTACAGAAGGAAATAGGCCAGTTGGCCCAACAAGTCCATGTTTACGTTCCACATAAGCTTCCTTTCATTTTATTTCATTTCATCCCTGTCATGCAAGCCTGGGGACGGGGATCAATAGAAAATTCAGTAAAGGAGGGTGAAGAGATTGTTTAAAAGGGAAAACATAGAGCATGAGTGTAAACTTACAAGGGATATAAAAGAAGACTGTAAGAGCTATAAGTGTGTAAAAAGGAAAGGTCAGTGAAGACAAATTCCAAGATGGTAGCACCAGGGCAGCAGCATTCCGCTCCTGAGTGTGGGGTCTTTTTGTTCATGCAGGGGGTCCAGCTACCTCCACACAGTTTCATTGTTGTATTTCTAGCTTGGTAGCTTGGTCAAATTTATTTTGGTTTTTGGTTGCCCTGGGGCTTCCTCCTGTTGTCTTTGTGAGACCAGGTCCCTGTGTACCTCCATCCCTGCTCCATCTCTGGAGGCAGCATCAGAAGTCATGCCACAACTATGTTGGCCAACCCAGAGGCAGGACTCCATCAGTCAAAGCCCAGCATCAGAGGAGGTGCAGGACCCGCACAGCATGAACACCTCTGCCTTGGAGGTGGCAAATGTGGAAGCAACAGTGCCAATGCCAAGAGAAAAGACGCACACTATAAGGACCCCAGGGATGATGTTGACGACGGTGACTGGAAGACCAAAAAAAGTGAAGTCGTCGGAGAGGGTAAGATAAACTTTTGAAGCTGTGTCAGTTTTAGCAATATCAATTTAATGCTAATTTATTCAATATATTATCATTTATACAACTGATTCAGTAAATGATTGTGTAATCCAAGATGGTGCCGCAAACTGGCAGCATTATACATTTTTCACTATACCTAGGTTAAATATTAAATAAATCTAAATAAATCTTAATTCTAAATGAAGGTATCATATAGTTTGTTCTGGGAAAATTGATAGTGGAGTATATGGAAATGGCAGAGCAATTAAACAACTACTTTTAGTTCTGAAGAAAACCCAAATAACTACCTAGAATAGCTAGGGAAGTAATGGTGTATTGGAAAGGAGGAATTGAAAACAATTAATATTAATATTAATATTAAGAAGTGCTGGAGAAATTAGCAGGACTGAAAGCTTATAAATACCCAGGGCCAGGGTAATAAAGGTGTCATGGGAATCATGAATGCATTGGTTGGCATCTTTCAAAAGTTTGTAGATACTGGAACAGTGATAGCAGTTTGGAGGTTGGCAAATGTAACTCAACAGTTTAAAAAGGAGAACGGAAGGGAGAAAATCAGGAACTACAGACCAGTAGTAAGGAAAATGCGAGAGTCTATTTTCAAGGGTGAGATAGACACCTAGAAAATATTACCAGTGTTACACTAAGTCAGCATGGATCTTTGAAATGGTAATCATGTTTGACAAATGTACTAGAGGTTTGAGGGTGTACCTCATAGAATAGATAAGGGGGACCAGTAGATGTGGTATGTTTTAATTTTCAGAGCTTTTAATAATAGTCTCACAGAAGAAGTTAATGTGCAAAATCAAAGCACATAAGATGGTGGTACTATATTGGCATAGATTGAGAATTGGTTAACAGACAGGTTTTAAGAAAGGTGATAAGGAGGTTACGCATGTAAAGGCTGAGATAGACAGTTTTTTTATATCAGTAAGGAAATGAAGGGTTATAGGCAAAAGCCAGAAAAGTAAAGTTGAGGATAATCAGATCAGTCAATAAATGGCAGAGCAGACTCAATGGGTGTAATTAGGTGGAGGGCTTCTGGCAGGGTTTTCCAGCACTTCAGACACAGGCAACTGCAGATACAGCCACCAATGGTGCAGAAATTATGATTGGAGATGTACAGGAAGCTAGAATAAGAAGAGCGTAGATATCTTGGAGGGTTACAGGATTGTAAGAGGTTAGATAGGAAGGGCAAAGATTAGGATAGATTTGAAAAGAAATATGAGAATTTTAAAATCAAGATGTTGCTTGACCAGGAGCTAATGTAGACCAGTGAACGTGGTTGGGCTAAAATGGTGGGATGGTGATGGGGCATGCTGTGAGCGAAGGTCAGGACAGAGGAGGATTGGAGGTTAAGATGAAAAGGGCTAGTCAGGATTGCATTGGAATAGTGAAGTACAGAGGTAACATAGATGAGGGCTTCAGCAGCTGATGGCGTACAATGTCATGGAGGTATGTACAGGTAATTTAGAGATGATGCAAGTATGAAGTATTTCAGGGACAAAAAGTGCTAAAGAAAATAAAATATTGAGTGAATGATCAGAAATTCACCAGAAGGAAACTGCTTGCAGTTGTATCAGGCTGAGCAAAAACATTAGTTTTGGAGATAGTGATAAATCTTCACCAAGTGTTTTCATGTTGTAAGGATATTGCTGAAATAAGAGATTGTTTGAATGCACTATCGGTATTTGCAATGATTTTTTCCAATTTCTTTGTCTGTTGTAATACAGTTCATGTTTCTTGTTTAATAAATATTTATTCTTTATGTTAAGTACATTGGCAGACTATTGTGAATGTGTCCAGTTATTAACTTCCATGGATAAAGAAAGAAGAGAAAGTGAGACAGGAACCACCTGGAGGTCACTTAAGGTGACAAATCCCAGTTGGCCTTCAGGGAAAAAAGGCAGATCCATCTGTCATTCATAAGATCAGTTCCACAAGCATTCAGGCAAAACTCCTGTAAAACAAACCGCAATGGAATAAACGCAGTCAAGGTGACTGAAAAGTCTCTCCCTCATCAGACCCTGTTTTCTGAAGATTGTGACAGGAAGAGGAAATAAAGGTGAGCTAGGATGGAGGAGTGTGGTTGTATACAATAAGGGGCGTGGGAGCAGAAGAAATACCAAAACCCGTGGTTTTTTGGTATCATGGTAGCCCACGAACCCACCAACATATTAAACAGCAGCTAATGAACTTGAAAGACCCTATACAGACAACAAGCAAAACTAATGTCATTTACAAAATATCTTGCAAGCACTGTAACCAACAATACATTGGACAAACAGGCAGAAAACTAGCCACCAGGATACATGAATATCAACTAACCACAAAAAGATATGATCCACTCTCACTAGTATCCTTACATACGGATGAGAAAGGACACCACTTCAACTGGGACAACACATCCATCCTAGGACAAGCCAAACAGAGACACACATGAGGATTCCTAGAAGCATGGCATTCCAACTGGAAATCTATCAACAAACATATTGACTTGGATCCCATTTACCACCCCTTGAGAAAAAGAACAGGAAATGACATCACCATAGCAACTGATGTCACCACAGGAAATAATGTCACCAACCCAAGGAAAGCCAAACATATAAATAGAAAGTGGGCTACACCACTAGTGCTTCATCCAGAGGCTCACTGAAGATGTTACCTGGTACGGTGACGAAATATCTGAAAACAAACCTTCCAGCTCAGCTTGCAAACCTACATCCACCCATGATTTCTCCCCAGGGCCCTTCATGTACTCCTCCCCAAACCAGCTTTGCTAAGGCTAATTGTGGGGCTATCTAATGCTGATGTTGATCACCCCACTGCGTGGTAGATTCAAGAACAGCTTTCTCCCACTGTTATTAGACTGTTAAATGGACCTCTCAAATTTCAAATCTAATGTTGATCTTGCTTTAGAATACCTCCTGTGTAGCCGTAACTTTGTATGCGTTGCTATATTCAATCACCCTATGATCTGATTGTTCTGGAATGTTATGATCTGCCTGCACTGCACGCAAAATAAAACTTTTCACTACACTTAGGTACATATGGCAATAATAAATAAAAAGGATCAAATGGGTCCATAAAAGCATTCTGTGAAAAATGGAACTCTGTCACATTCAGGCTAAATCCTCACACCATGCCATTAGACATATTAAAATTCCACTTTCTGTTCAAAGTCATTAGTTTCTTGTTAGCTTTTTGTCAGTACTGTAACGCAAAGAATGATAATCTAATTTGAGTGGGTCCAAGCTGTTATGATGGTCAGCCACGTTAATCATGTGCCATCACTGGGAGAAAATATAACCATCTTTTTAAAGATTGTTACTGAATAACTTATGCCTCTTCCCACTCTCCTAACTGTGTTAGAGAAAGGTTATAGAGCTCTTTACAAAAGAAACAGCAAGGTGAAGAAAAATCACAAAAATAAATCAACAAGTTTAGTCTGCCTGATAATCACACAAGCCTTCATTCTGCATTTTTCAACTTGTATTAGTTTTATCTAACTTGCAGAATTAAATGTTATACGTATAACCTATTGATGCATCTTCAGTTTATCTGTTTTATCATAGACTCTCTCTCCTGATCTGTCAGATCAATAACATTTAAGACAGCTGACAGTACCAATATATGTGAAATGCAAAACCTAAAATGCAGAATGAAAAATTGATTGATTAATTTGAAGAGTTGTGAATCAACTAGATTCACTCCCACAGCACCAAATTGATTCTGTCTTTTTATTGCTTGTCAATTCCTGCTTAATTTTATAGCATTAGCACTGGAGAGTTTAATACAATAAAGATGGTTGTAAAATGAGACAATCTTCAGTGAAATGGCTGAGAAGACCAGTCTCACGTTGCAACCCATCGAAGCAGGCATTTATGTTTTAGGCTTTTATTATCAGGGGGAGAAATGCAGGACAAAATATTAAAACTAGCTGCTTCCGTACTTGCTATTGAGAACATACTGCCCTCCAATCCCAATGTACATGTTCTTATTTGTTAGTGTTCGGCTCAACCAGAATAGTTCCAGGACACGGTGATGCTCCTTGGGCTTTCTATATAAGGCAGCTCCCAGAGGGGTTCTTGTGGTTCAGTGGTTGTGTGATGCCACATTCTTAAAAGACTATAGGGCTGCGCTCATTAGAGAGAGATGGCTGGTGGTGATTTAACCTGAGGGCCACCATGTTTCAGGCGAGGGAAGAGGTTGAGAGAGACAGTCCTTCATGGTGATCTCAGCTGGTGATGGGAATTGAATCCAGACTGTTGGCATCACATTGCTTTGCAAAACAACCGTCCAGCCAACTGAGCTTAAAGTGCCCCTACCTCAAGTCTCACCTGCAATAGGGCTATGTAATAACCTCTTAAAAGGTTCATTAAAAAATATTACCTCTGGAATTTAATGGTGTTGGATATGTGTGATTTGATGGTGAGGAAAAAACCATTTACTTGTGTGTTATAACACTTCTGGATATGAGAAAGGGGCTAAAAGACTGTCTCTGGGGCGCGTCCTTGGAGGTGGAGTATGTGATGTCTACCATCACTCTCGATGCCTTTAGAGAGAGAGAGAGAGAGGGGCACCGCAGGGTTGGAATGCCTTATTTCACCCTCTAACTCCATTTTAATTTTGTTCTTTCCGTTTCCTTAACTATTTGTCATTGTAATGCTCCTAGTGGGTAATCCTCAATAATTGTAATGTTTGTTCGAAACACTGGTGATTTGGTGGTGGTAAAATAATGTTTATGCTAAACTATGTATTTTCAATAAAACCCAAAGTATTTTGCTGGATAATTCAACGTATGAATATCGATTTGTTAAACACCATCAACTGGGAGCAAATGCACAGTAAACTTGTTGGATATGGTCAAACAGAAATAAGTGAAAAGAAAATGGTCTTCCCAGTAACTGACTAAAGCTGAATAGAAGTGTCACATTGGATGGGTTTATGTTAGTTTCCGTGGATATTGATGTCACTAGAGTTCAATATATAAGATTTATATGGTCACAGCAAGCTATCAATAATAACTCACATTTATATAAAGTCTTTAAAATACTGAAACAACCCAAAGGTGTATCAGAAATACATTATCAAGCAAAATCTAACACCAAGCCACTAACCGAAATATGATGCCAGATAACCAGGGGCTTGACCAAGTTGCATCTTAAAGGAGGAATAAGGGGTAAGAATTTAGGGATGAAATTCTGACTTAAAATTGGCAACTGTCGGCATGGCTATTTCTGAAACAATTAAAACCAGGGATGTTCAATAGACTGGAGAAGCACAAATGTTTCAGAGGGTTGTAGGACTGGAGGAGAATTTAAAAATAGAGCTGGTGACAGCATGGAGGTGTTTGAAAAAAAGGATGAAAATTTTATAATCATGATATTGCTTGGTGTGGAACCAGTATAAGTCAGTGAGCACAGGGGTGGTGGATAAGTGAAACTTGGTGTGAGTTATGTTGTGGGTAGCTGAGTTTGGATGACCTCAAATTTATGCAGAGTAGAATATAGGAGGGCAGCATTGACTTGAGGTAACAAAGGCATAGATGAGGGTTACAGTCTCAGGCAAACTGAGGTGGGGTGAATCTGGGCAATGTTATGTATAAATAAATGGTCTTAGTGATGGTGCAGATATGTGGTCATAACTTAATCTTCATGAGAAACATGACACTCAGGCTACATTCGGTCTCGGTCATCCTCGGTTGTCAGGCAGTGGTATGTAGCTCAGTAACAAACTTTGTATTGGTTAAGATTAAACTTACATATTTGCTAAAGCACTATAGGACAATCACATTTAGATTAACACTGAGGCACTTGTTCTCCATGAAACCCAACTTAGCTGCCTTCAATTTTTTTTCTTTTCTATCTGACATTGCCTAGAAAGGAATGTAAATGTTTACATTAATAGGCTCGGGTACAAGACTGGTAACTCCCCTCCATTCAATTCTTTCTTTGAAGATTTCTCATTCTGCAACAGACATAAAAGTATTAAAGTTTCCAGTGCCAAAGCTATGAAAATAAGCAAGAAATTTCAAATGATAAACATACAGAACCAATTTGGTTCTGTGGAATTACATCTGTTTAGTTCACAACTCCTCGAGTTACGGGTCCAAACCAGCAATGATGGAACATATTACGAATGGAAACAGACCAAGAAAGTCTAAATTGGAGCAGACTGATAAATGCTTCATGTGGAATCCTTAATCATTTGATACTGTTTATATCATTTGATCTCTCTCATACTGACAGACCTGTTGTCCATTTCTTGTCATTTAGTATTTTGTTTTAGATTTCCACCATTTAATATATTTTTAGAGCTTTGGTCCAATTATCATGGCTGACTCAACATATCTTCAAGCAGAGATGAATTACTTCATTATGGTGTGTACTCAAGGAGGATGAAGAGAGAACAATTATTTTCTTTTTTCTCTGTCAGTACATACACACCTGAACCAGGCCTTCAAGCAGAATCAGTATGGGAATTTGTGGAAGAGTTGAAGCGTGACTATTCTGTCGTTTTCATATAAAACCACGAAGCAAAATTAAAAGCAAGAATGAGAAGAAACATTGCAAGAAGATTAAATTAAGATTACTGTTTTTCTTTTCTCTTACAACTGATAAACTTCAATGCTTCTAAATCATTCTGAACCAGCTTTTAATAATTTACCTGGAAAATTGATAGATTTATGGACTGACAGCTTTTCACAAAATCCTGCATTTTATGAGAGTCATGAGCTTTGGTCTATGTGACTCTTCCAAATGCCTGCAGAAAGTACTTGGTGTGGTCTGAAAACCTCTCATATAATTTTCATAAAACTGATATGGCCACAATGAAAGTTCTTTTTAATAATATATAAGCAGTAAATTACATGAAACAAGTGAATTTTAACATTGGTTTTGACTCCATTGTCAATCATCAGAATTTTAAGCACACTGTGTATATTTTTCGAAGGACGAAGTTAATGTAATTTCTTCCCAATTATTTTCCACACCTGACCTGAATATAAAATACTAGCCTAACGGCAACCACGAAAGCACTGTTGATTGTTGCAAAAAGTCACTCATGTCCTTTAGGGAAGGCAATCTGCTGACCTTACCTGGTCTGACAAATAGGGATGAGCAGAAAATGCTGACCTAGACAGCAATGTCTACATCCCATGAACAAATTAAGTTATGCCACTTAATCCTGTGGGTACCAGCAGTCCTCAGAAACCTCTTCACCTTAGTGATCATTCTTCATATGTGAACCTTGAAAGTGAACATCAGCAGAAATTCCCAGATTTTGACAGCACAGAAGAGGTCATTTTGCACCAGCTCTCTGAATGAGCTATGTCATACTTCCATTGTCCACCCATAACCCTGCTCCTTATTCCATATTGCAATAATTACTCAATTCCCTGTTGAATGTCTTGATTGAGTCTGCCTCCTCCACACTCTCAGGGTTTTAAATTTGGAAAAGAAACATTTCAACTAAATTCTTTTAGGATATAGGTTTGCTCGCTGAGCTGGAAGGTTCATTTTTAGACATTTCATCACCATACTAGGTAACATCTTCAGTGAGCCTCCTGACTATGTTACTGAAAGTGTTACCTAGTATGGTGACGAAATGTCTGAAAATGAACCTTCCAGCTCAGCAAGCAAACCTACATCCAGAACCTCAACCTGAGCTACAGATCTTTTCAAAACTTGCTAAATCCTTTCTGTGCTGAACATACAAAGGCATGCACATTTTATTATTGAACTACAAACAGGAGCTGAAGAACCAAAGAATTGATTCTCACTTCACTAGCTGCAAAGTGACTGGTCATTAGCCATGCGCCTTCAGCATTCTGACAGAGATCTCCCAGCCTAGCACTCTCACAGACCATATGGCTTGGTTACACGCTAAGGTTTAGTTAGCCATAGAACTTTTGGACAGAGTAAATAAATAAGTCTAATGAAAGAAAGCATGTAAAAGAAATTGCAAAGCAACAAATTTATATAGCCCTGTATACAACATACAGTTATTCAAAGGGGCAGTGGTAGCATCCCAATCTCTGGGCCAGGAGGCTTTAGTTCAAGTCCCACCTGCTCAGGAGGTGTGTAATAACATTTAATCATCAAGTTGATTAGGAAAATATCTATAATTATTCAAGATGTGTGTGGATCATGTTTCACATAAGTTTATAATAAAATGTATGCACTTTTTGTCCTTCATTTAATGCCGACACCAGTACATGTTTACAACACCCATTATGTATTAATCAATCATAATTAATCAACACCCAACATCCCATGCAACAGTAGTAGACTTGCCAATTTAAGAACATTTAAATGGTCATTGGATAGACATATGGATGAAAATTGAATAGTGTAGATGGGCTTCAGATTGGTTTCACAGGTTGGTGCGATATTGAGAGCCAAAGGGCCTGTACTGCACTGTAATGTTCTATGTTCTGTTATGTTTCTTGTGTATAACTGTAACAAATAATCAAATTAAAATTCTCCTACACATTTTAAACATATACCAAGTACGACTGATTGATGAGTACATCAATGTAGCCAAATATTTTCTAAAAATTAGGGGGCAATTCTATATTTATGTGATTTACCAAGAAAGTGCCCTTCCTGTTCCCACATAGGCTAATCTTTGCTGTCCAGTAGGATAGGGGATTGGCCTGCATCTAGGCATCTGCTAACTGTATTCTTGATAATTACTTTCTTTGTATGAGGAGCAATGGAGGATTGATGGAGGGGCATAAGATGGTATAAGGGCATGAGGCACAATGGGGGATGGGTAGAGTGCATTGGGTGGCAGAGGTTGGCATTGGCAATGCATGGGGAGTGTATGGGTGAGGAGGGGCTAAAGGCTGGAAGAATATTCTACATTTTATTATTTCATTTTAATTTCTAACTGCAATGTTTTCTCCCAGCTCAACATATGAGCTAGCAACCTCCCTAGCTGTCCTCAAGACACTAAATCTGACACCAAGTTCTGCCCCTCAACATTCCCCAAATGGGAAATTCAGATGGCTATTTTTAAAGGTTGGATTGATGGTACCATGTACCCAGGAATGTAAATCAGGACCTGAATGTTAAATGTGATGGAAAGCTAAGAATTCACTCTATGTCGCTCTTGACAAATATGCAATTACGAGTCTCAAATTTTGGTTTTAGATTAACTACTGCAACAGTTATTTCTCTCTGTTATGTTCACTCCAACACCATGACTGAATCTTCAAGCTTTGGAAATTCTTCAGAGAAACTAAAAAAATAGAGATGATGAACTCTTGAAATCATCTGGGCCTTTTTCTTTCATCCCAATCTTATGATGCACATAAGTCTTCGTCTCCCAATCAACAACACATTGCACAAGAGGTCAGTTGGCTCAGTTGACTGGATAGTTGTTTTGCAATGCAGTTTATGAGGCCAACAGCATGGGTTCAGTTCCTGTACTGGTTGGGGTTACTATGAAGGACTCTCCTCGACCTCTCCCCTTGCCTGAAGTATGGTGACCATCAGGTTAAACCACCATCATTTGCATGTCTCTCTCTGATGGAAGTGCAGCTCTACGGTCCAGTAAGACAATGGCAACTTTACCTTTATATGGTACGTTTGACCATCTCAAGGCACTCATAGAGTCATAGAGATGTATAGCACAGAAACAGACCCTTTGGTCCAACTTGTCCATGCTGATCAGATATCTTAAATTACTTCACAACTTCAGAAGTGACACTTTTTTACATCATTTGTGGGATTTAGGCATCTGCCTTCCTTAACTGCCATTGAGAAGGTAATGGCAGGCTGTCTTAGACCACTGCAATCCATGTAATATAGAGACCCCACTCTGCTATAGGGAGGGAGCTTCAAGATTTTGAACCAGTGACAGTGAAGGAATATAGTCCTAAGCCAGGATGGTGTGTGGTGCAGAAAGGCAGTCCAGATGATAGGTTGCATATTTCCTGATTTTGTTGGCTGTTTTTGGGTATTTACCATCTACCTACAGTAAATGTGGGATTCTTATTCCCAACATTTTCAGCCACCAGTGGTTGGTACCCAGAGGTATCACTTCATATTATAACAGAGCACACTGACCGAAATGGTGCAGGAATTAGATTCAATGGTAATTTCAAAAGGAAATTGAACAAAGATTTGAAGAGGAAAAGACCAGCAGGTGAAAACTAATGAAGTTACTCTTCCAGAGCTGGCACAGCTGATTAGCATCTTTGTTTTATCAATCTGTTTTACTATGACAGAAATTCACACCAAAATCCACAGTGACCCCTCTCACAAAATAATAGTGATCCTTGTGGACTGAAAGCAAAATCTGCACCCACAATGCTAAAGGCATTCTGATTTCTTGAATAGAAAGTGACATCATGGCACATTTAGTTGGAGAGAGTGAGTGGAAACTCCAGGGAAGTATGATTGCCTCTCACGACTGGACGGAGCAGTTTGAAATGCACACATGCAAAATGAAATGGTCATTGAATTAAGGGAAGCACCATTCCTGCTCTCAGTGAGCACAGCTTGACAAATTGTATAACTTGATACCACTTTGCTTTCCTTACTCTGAGAAATGGGAGAAAGGTTAAGGAAAGCCATGTTGGGAAGTTTGGGCTGAAGCACATATAGGAGCAGCGTGGCAGGAATTTCACTCCAATAGTCTGATTTAAAACTAATTATTTACCCCATTCTACAACGTTTCACGTCCCCCTTTTTTTTTAAAGAATAGCATGTTTTATTGAAATTCATTAAAAAAGACATAAAAATTAAAACTGGAGATGTTCACCAATGATTTCAGTATTCAGCACCATTTGCATCCCCGAGATACTGAAGCAGTCTGTGTCCAAATGCAACAAGATCTGGACAATATCCAGGCTTGGGCTAACAAGTGGCAACTAACATTTGCTCCACACAAATGTCAGGCTATGATCATCACCAAAAAGAGACAATCTAACCACCGCTGCTTGCCATTCTTCACTGAATCCCCCACTATCAACATCCTTGGAGTTATCATTGATCCAAAACTCAACTGGACTCACCACATAAACACAGTGGCTACAAGAGGAAATCAGAGACTAGGAATACTGCAGCAAGTAACTCCTGACTCCTCAAAGCCTGTCCACCAACTATAAGGCACAAGTCAGGAGTGTGATGGAATATGCCTCACTTGCCTGGATGAGTGCAGCCCCAAGAACGCTCAAGAAGTTTGACACTATCTAGGACAAAGCAACCTGCTTGATTGGCACTGCATCCGCAAGCATCCACTCCCTCCAGCGCTGATGCTCAGTGGCAGTAGTGTGTACTATTTACAAGATGCACTGCAGAAATTCACCAAAGATCCTCAAACAGCACCTTCCAAACCCATGACCACTTCCATCTAGAAGGACAAGGACAGCACATACATGGGAACACCACCACCTTCAAGTTCCTCTCCAAGCCACTCACTATCCTGCTTTGGAAATATATCGCCGTTCCTTCAATGTTGCTGGGTCAAAATCCTGGAATTCCCTCCCTAACGGCATTATGGGTAGGGGAGTCCAAAACTAGAGGGCATATGTTTAAGGTGAGAAGGAAAAGTTTAAAAGGGACCTGAGGGGCAATGTTTTCACACAAAGGGTGGTGCTTGTATAGAACAAACTGTCAGAGGAAGTGGTGGAAGCTGGTACAATTACAGCATTTAAAAGGCAGCTGGATGGATATGTGAATAGGAAGGGTTTAGAGGGATATGGGCCAAATTTTGGAAAATAGAATTAGATAAATTTAGGATATCTGGTCAGATGGACAAGTTGGACCAAAGGGTCTGCCTCCATGCTGTACATCTCTATGACTCTATGAGTCTATAATTCAGTTCCCTGATGTCATTGGTTCAGGAGGTCCCCTTTGCAATGAGTCTGCGCACTTCAACTCAACAACCACAACTCAAATTCACACAGAAAAATAATATAAACCAAAATATTCCCAAAAAATACACAATAAATGAGCTGAGTGTAATGATCATCCCATTGTTAAAAAGATCATCATTGGAAAGAACATGCATCAGCACTACCTGCATCGTTCAATGCCCCCCCCCTGCCCCCCACTCCCTGACCTTTAACCATGCTGAGATACTTCATTCACTGGCAAGCACCCTGATTGATTTCCAGTGGTATGTACTTGCCTCATCCTCCCTCCCAGCTTGGGATCTGAGGCTAATTAGAGCGTCCCCGCGGTTGCCTTGGCTGAGCCAAATTCTTTATTCATTTGCTAGGTGGGCAGATCAAACGTCAGAAATGACAGCAATTTCAACACTGCAGAGTGAAAATTGGCATCTTATAGAACTATGTAAGAAACCTGCATCAAAACTCAGATTTTTTTTTAAAATCCATTATTGGTTCTTCAGTTCCCATGATCACGCCTGTGAATTTCGTAATTTCTTTGTGGTTTTGTTTTGTTTCTATCCAAGAGAATTTCATGAGTTGCCTATATGGCAGATTGTTCTTTTATCTGCATTTGCAAAATGACTCACAGTAAATGGATGTTCTTAATAACACAATCAGTAGACATTGCTGTATGACGGATAGCCGTAGCATAACCCACATAACCTCCTCCTTTTAAAGGCCCTTAGGCTGCAAGGAGGGTGGAAGAAGCATGTAATAAATATTCAATGGGTAGGAGAACTGATTTTATCCCATTTTCTTATTGCATAGATCATTCACAGTGGAGTTAGGAAGTGATCCTAATGTTCAGTGTGAGCTTTGTAGGCTGTCAGGAAAATGATAGATGAGTCAGAGAGTAAGAGAGAATGCAAAACCTAGTGGATTGGTTTGAAGTCTATCAGGTTGTTGGTGATTTGTATTCAGGACGTGCTTCTAATTGTCACATTGTGATGTGTTGCGGTGCCAGGCTTTAACTTATTAGGTCCTGTATCTGTTATTAACCTCTCTGTCATGCTTGAAGCCACTGGAATAAAGAAAACAAAGAATCTGATGGAATCATTTTAGCACAGTGTTGTGCAACTAAAACATTCAGCTGGAAGCAACAGCTTTTTGGACAGTACACAGATTTATACCTTGTTCTCTGGCATGGTTTGAGCTGTGTAGGAAATTCTGACAGTGTAGCATGTTTTCTTTTCAAAAAAAGCCTTAATGTCTAATGCATGTTTTCTATCAACCAGCCTCACAAAGTAACAAATTCCATGCTTATTTTCCATTAATTTTCACCTTTATTTCTCTGAAATTTCATTGAATAGCTCAAGAAAGCCATTCAACCCAATGTGTCTCTGTCAGCCCACTGAGAAAACTCCCTTTTTTTTCTCATTGCTTGGCATTGCTTTTATTTTTCAAGTGTTCTTCAAATGCACCTTTGTAAGTTACTACTGAGTTTGTTTCCACCAGTCTTTCAGCCAGTGGATTACAGATTATGGCATTACAAAGTTTTCACCTCATCTCCTCCAATGTATTTATCTAATGCCAATTTTCAGCTGTGGCTCAATTGGTAGCACTCTCTCTTCTGGGTCCTAATATTCTACCTTCAAGTAGGGATGGTACGATGGCTCAGTGGTTAGCACTGTTGCCTCATGATGCCAGGGACCTCAGTTCAATTCCATCCTTGGGCGACTGTCAGTGTGGAGTTTGCACATTCTCGTGTGTTTCTCTGGGTGCTCTGGCTTCCTCCTGCAGTCACAAAGATGTGCAGATTGGCCATGCTAAATTGCCCTGTAGTGTCCCGTGATGTCCCGTGATGTGCAGGCTAGGTGGATTAGCCATGAGAAATGCAGGGTTACAGAGATGGGATGGTGTGTATGGAATACAGTTCAGAGCTTCAGTGCAGACTTGATGGGCTGAATGGCCTGCTTCCATGACTCAGTCTGGGACTGAGCACAAAATTCAAAATTCACACTTCAGTGCAGTGCTGAGAGACACTATCAGAGGTGCTATCCTTTAGGATGGTTTGTAAGATCCCAAATGGTCCCAACAAAGTAAATGTGGAGAGAATGTTACGGTTTATGGGATAATCTAGGATCAGGACTCACTGTTTGAAAATCAAGGATCAACCATTTAAAACAAAGATGTGGCAAAATCTTTCTCTTAGAGGATTGTGAATCTTTGGAATCCTCTTCCTGGAATGATAGTGGAAGCAGCATCCTTGAATATTTTTCAAGGCAGAGGTAGAGATTCTTGTTTAGCAAGAGGGTAAAAGTTATCATGGGCAGGCGGGAACACAACTTTGAAGTTACAATCAGATCAACAATGATCTTACTGAATGGCAAAATAGGCTCAAGGGGCTGAATGGCCTACACTCGCTCCTCATTCATTTTAAACACATAAAATGCTGGAGAAACTCAGCAGGTCTTCGCAGCATCTTGTGGAGAGAGAAACAGTTCAAGTCCGGTATGATTCATCTTCAGAAGTCACCTAATTCAATTTTGTTTGTTCATTCAACCAAGACCACTTCTGTTGTTCGGATAGATGCTAAAGATTCCACGAAACAATTTCAAAAATGAGCAGGGGATGTCTCTCTGATGTCCATGCCAATATTCTTCCATTAATTATCATCACAAAAACTGATGTTTTCGTTGTTATCACAATGTTGTGTATGGGAGCTTGTTTCACACAAATTGGAGGCTACATTACAGCAGTGAATTCACTTCAAATGTATCTAATTGGCTGGAAAGCGTTTTGACATGTCCAAGGCTGGTGAAAGATGCCATATAATATTTTTTGTTGTTGATTTTAAATATGTGTCCTCAGATTACTGGCTCTGCTTTGCTCCAGCTATTCTATCAAAACCTCTCCTGTGATTCTGCAGGTGTCAGTCTCTCTTTCAAGAGAGCACCTTCGGGGTAAGGAGGGTGCCTGAGTAAAGGCAGAGATTATCAGATGACAGAAGACAAGATAATGGATTCTACCCTAAACTCTTGCCTCTGTTTGGGGTTCAAACCTTTTTATTTGAGATGTTAGACCACAGCCCCCACCTGTCACCTATAGCATTATCTGAGGAAGGGCATAGGAAGCATCCTGTTGCCATATTTATACCACACCCAACACATAAGAACATAGGAATTAGGAGCGGGAGTAGGCAATTCAGATCTTTGAGCCAATCCATCATTCAACATGATCATGGCTGTTCATCTCCTGGTCTCAACTCCACTCTCCTGCCTGCTCCTCATGGTCATTTATTCCTGCTTTTCATGAGAAACATATCTGTTTCTTTCTTGAATGTGTTGATTGATTCTGCCTCCACTGCAATCTGGGACAGTGAGCTCCACAGATTCACAACTGTCTGAGAGAAGTTGTTTCTCCTCATCTCGTAGAAGACTTCATAGAATCCCTACAGTGTGGAAACAGGCCCTTCGGCCCAACAAGTCCATACCAATCCTCCAGAGATTAACCTAACCAGATCCATTCCCCTACCCTATATTTGTCCCTGACCAATGCACCTAACATACACATCCCTGATAACTATGGACAATTTAGCATTGACCAATTCATCTCACCTGCACACCTTTGGATTGTTGGAGGAAACCGGAGCACCCAGAGGAAATCCACATGGACACGGGGACTCAGTTTTGAACCTACCTCCTCTCAGACACTGTCCTATAAGGGGGAGCATCTGTTTAACGTCCATCTTATCAATCCCCTTTCGCATTTTATATACCTCAATCAGATCCCCTCCCCTCCCCCCAATTCTTCTGAACTCCAGTGAGTGACAAGCCCAAGCTATTCACCTAAACCCCTCCAAACAGATCATTGGATCAGGTTGTATTGATACAGAGCAACACACTAACATAGAAGATAGTCATAGAATTCCTACAGTGTAGAAGCAGCTCAATCAGCTCATCAAGTCTACACCGGCCATCCAAAGAACATAACAATGCCCCTTCCCTGTAGCCCTGCATTTATCATGGTTCATCTACTTAATCTGCACATCCTTGGACACGATAGGCAATTTAGCATGACCAATCCACCTAACCTGCACATCTTTGGACTATGGGAGGAAAGCAGAGCACCCAGCAGAAACACTCCACACAGGCAGTCACCCAAGGCTGGAATCGAAACTGGACCCCTAACATTGTGAGGCTGCAGTGCTAGCCACTGAGCCACCATGCCGCCCCATGTGTGCAAGCTAGTAAACTCCTTGACTGGCATTTAATTTGGCTTTTTGATGTAACATGTCTTACATATTCCCAATACCCAGGGTCGCGTTAGTCCATACACAGAAATGCAATCATTATACTTAACGTTATACCTCTCTTCAAACAATGTTTGAAAATCCTCCATCCAATACATTTTATTTTTTATCCTAAGTGTTGAACACTTAGGGTTACTTTCATTAACATGTAGTATTGTTCTTACCATGGATGCTTAAGCATTAGATTAATTTCTTCCTTTCTGACCTTTGCAAATGTGAATCAATCAACAGTTTACCTAAACAGGTCAGTTTTTAAATATTTCATTATTCACTACTTCCCACTTGACCTTTCAAGTGCCAGCAGGCTCAGAGGAAACTGTCTCCTCGAGCTAATTAAGCAACAATTTTCACTGTCTAAACGTAAAGCTCAAGAGTGGTCCCTTGATGAGATACCAGAGGGTAATTGACACTTGTATTACCATAACCCCAGGCATCTTCAATAGAAAAGGCTAGAACAGTAGGCTCATTTGAGAAAAAAAATCTCCAAAGAATCGTGATTATTTTTTAAAAACTTTTTTTGTGTAATCTATTCTATGTTTTGGTGGAGACACTTATTGCTAATGAGGTAACTTTGGGAGCTGGGTTGGTGGAGTTAGAGAGTTTCAGAATGGTGAGTTAGTAAACCACTCACAAGCTCTTTGTGTCTATAAAGAAGAAACTCATCCAGTCCTTGAATGTTACCCAAAGTAAACTCAGATATCAAATTACAAAGTCAATAGGAGCTGAAAGCGTTGGGTCTGGAAGAGCCTATTTGAGTTGCAACAATCCTGTTCAAGTTACAGGTGTCAAGTTTTTGTTCCAATTTTATCCTAAATCTAGTGCCTTAAGCACCATCTGTAAATCAATGGTCACTTACTGGTCCTCACTGACTCAAAAACACAAGCAGCTAAATATTCCATCATCTATATCTCTTCATGATGTCGAGGTGCTGGTGTTGGACTGGGGTGGACAATGTTAGAAGTCACACGACACCAGGTTAGAGTCCAACAGGCTTATTTGAAATCACAAGCTTTTGGAGCAGTGCCCCTTCGTCAGGTGAAGTGCATAATTGCCAGAGCTTAGAGACTTCACCTAACAAAGGGGTAGTGCTTGAAAGCTTGTGATTTCAAATAAACCTGTTGGACTATAACCTGGTGTTGTGTGACTTCTGACCCAAATCTCTTCAAGAAGCGATTCTGGAATATGTTGAGCAATTTCTAACCCTCCTTTGATAGCTCTCTCAAAAGGTCATCATTGACAAAGAAATCTAACATGCAATAAACTGGGCCAGCTCAGATTTTTACACACTATGGCATCAATTATTTGGCAACAAAGACAGGTCAACAAAAGCTGTAGTGTACTGAACAAATTGTCATCTACACCCTCCCATCCTGTGTTGAGATCTGGGCTATGGATTAGTGACACACTCAAATACTGTATTCCTCACTTTGTTCAATCACCCTGTGATCTTTGTATGTTGTGATCTGCCTGTACTGCACACAAAACAAAACTTTTCACTTAGGTACATGTGACAACAATAAATCAAATCAAATGACGTGCTCGAGAAATTCCATCTGCAATGCTTCCACCATATCCTCTGGAGAAAGTTGGAAGATTATCAAACAAATCTTCATGTCAACCTGGAACTTAGTCCCAGGAGCATCATGGCAAAATTCCAGCAAAACTGGAATGGACTGGACTCGGTATCCAATGACTGAAGAATGTCTCTGCCGCCAGATCCTGTTTCTCAACTCTCGAATGGTCAATGTTCCAGGGAAGGACAAAGAAATCGCGACAAAATCACTTGAGCTCTCCTTGAAGTGTAGCAGCATTGACATTCATAACTTGGAGCAGCTTACGGCAAGGACTTGTCCATCCAGCTGCATCACACTTTGAGTCACGACGTCTTACCAATGAGGCAGAGTAGCAGCAGAGGAGGAAAGGAAGCAAATGCTGTCTCCCATGGTCCTAATATCTTGTGGGCCATCTTGAGGCTTGAGCCTCAAGATCTGCAGGTCAAGATTTGGCCCGTTCAGTCACACAAAGACCTTAAATCTGACATTATAATTGAATTAAGGGACAGCAGATGATGGTGATTGATGGAACTTGGTTGACGGAATTAGTGAATTTGAGAAATGTAAATTAGTAACCATGGGTTGAATTTTTTTTTCTGATTGGTCATGAGATGACATCAACTTCTGTGGTGGAGTTTCCATCAAGGTTTGGGTTGGCGTGAAAATGAAGTAGATCATTATGTGCTGACACATAATACTAAATGAGAGCTGTTTGAGGAAGGTAAAAGTGAAGGTGTCTCCACAAGTTTGTAGTTCCAAGAAAGAACTAGTGAAAGAATTGGTCCGTCTGAATTTCAACACAGTAAAGATCCAGAGAGGAAACATCTTCTGCAGAGTAGGATAAATAAAATATGTTTATCAAAGAAATATGGATGTGACAGTATCAATTAAATAGAGAGTAACAAAAAGTGAAAAATGAAAACAAAAATTCACTTTATTTGTGTTGATGAAGGGAGGTATGTTGGTCAGGCTACTGGGAAAACAAAGTTACTTTTTAAATAGTGTTTCAAATGTTTAAGTCTGTATGACCAGGCAGACTACCCTCAGATTAGTATCTGATCCAAACTTTGCTTCTAACAATACATTACCGCACCTAAATGGGCAATTTGTATGAATATTGAGTGTTATCATTGAATTGAATTAGCTTTATTGTCATGAAGTTAATGTAATTACTAGACAAGTCAGATCCAACACTGAAAGCTAGCTTGAAAAATCATATTTTGTTTTGTTTTATTTAATAAGGTGACCTTCCATTCAACTACAAGTATGCAACGCTACAGAATTGGTTTTAATAATAACAACAAAAGGCTGTTATGCAAAATAGACTAAAATAAACAGAATATAAAACACAATTTGGAAGATTTCAAATCATGCAGTAAATATGTTAGCTCCGGTAACATAAATACATAGGCTATGCACTAGTGAAGAATTAAATCCATTTTAATTATGGCTCTTTATAATTCCATATATGCATGTATTTGCATTCTGGACTTAAGGTAAGCAATGTTGAGGTACTGTTGAACATCTCCCTCATGCTACAAGAGGACTGAGCTCAGTAAGATTGAGACTGAAAGCTTTATACGTTTCGGTCACATGCCGCAATATGGTTTTGAAGCCAGTAAGAAGCTTTTGGCTGAGGACTTTGCTGCTAAATCTGTAAGAAGCCTTTTAATTGCTGTAGCTTAACTTCTATATCAGGGAGAGGGCTGAAATTACATTTTAAGTTTTGTAAACAAGATAGAAGGCTTCTGGGTCTTGACCTTTCAGTAGAACAGTAAATCTTTCTTTCTGTGTTCGCGAACTATACTCACATAAATGTATTGTAATTGTTTGTTTGAATATTTTACAATCCTGTGTTGAATAATCTTCAGTGAGGACTCTTTTATAAGCTGTTACTGATGCTTACTACTGTGTTGCCACCAGGAATGATGGAACAGCATGATAGTTGCTGGTCTACAGCTTATACATGCTGTGATGCTTATGTTAGCTCCTATAACATAAATATGAAATATGTCATATGTAGTCCTGAAGGTTTCAATTAATTTTATTACAGCTCATCATACCTACACATTTACCCCACAAGCAAGGCACTTGAATGGCTCGATCTATGCAGTACATATGTACTGTCAGATGCTCCCCTCAGCATTATGCTTCAAGAGGACAGGGCTCAGTAAGATGGAGCCTGAGGCTGTTATACCATTAGATCACATGCCATTATAAGCATGTCCCTTAAAGGTATAACGCACATTTGCTGTGAGTCATAACACAACAGAAATGCTTTTACATTGCAATTATACCCAGATTTTGGGAGATTGAGCTGCATGTGCCACTATCCCATAGTTAACTTTCGACCTAGTGGCAGCTTTCTTGTAAACTCTGTGTCCTTTACTTTCTGTGCCCATGCCAACTGATGGCAGCATTTTGGTCAGTGTCTACAACAACGCGGTCACTCTGACCATGGCAGAGTTGAGGCATCATCAGTGCAGCCATTGGAGCAAAGAGTTTATCATCCCAGAATATGGATAGCTGTGAAGAGGGAGTGAATGGCATAGTGGCAAAGTCATGGGGCCATTGATCCAAAAGCTTGGGTTAATGCCCGCTGGGGGTGTGAGTTCAAATCCTACCACAACAGGAAACTATCATTGATTGGTCATTTAGGGAAGAAAATGTACCTTTTATTTTGATTTGGAGGTGCTGGAGTTGGACTGGGGTGTACAAAGTTAAAAATCACACAACACCATGATATTGTCAACCACTTGATGAAGGAGCAGCGCTCCGAAAGCTAGTGCTTCCAAATAAACCTGTTAGACTATAATGTATTGTTGCCTGATTTTTAACTTTGTACCTTTCTTAACTAGTCTGGCCTATACTGCTGTGGTTGACTATTAACTGCCCCTGAAATGGCCCAGCAAGCCACTCAGTTTAAGGGCAATTTGCAGCAAATCCTGACCTTGCCAAGGATGCTGACATCCCACCAAAAAATAAAATGCAAATAAATATTGGTGGCATGGTGGCTCAGTGGTCAGCACTGCTGCCTCACAGTACCAGGAACCTGGGTTCAATTCCAGCCTTGGGTGACTCTCTGTGTGGGTTGCCCCCCACAATCCAAAGATGTGCAGATTAGGTGAATTGGCCATTCTAAATTGTCCACAGTGTTCAGGGATAGTTTGGGTACATTAGTTGGGGGTACATCAGTGTAGTTTGGGTATATTAGTTGGGGGTTAAATGTAGGGGAATGGGTTTGGGTGGGTTACTCTTCGGAGGGTCGGTGTGGATATGTTGGGCAGAAGGGCCTGTTTCCACACTGTAGGGATTCTATAGTCTGTTTTTTAGTCTCTGATTGAAAGTAAAATACAGGCTTTTTTTCAGCTGGGTGTTGTGGGAGCCAGTAGCTAGAGAACAACATCAAGGCAGTTTGACATTTTGTTGTGGTGTGGGAAGCAGTAGCAGAAAAGATTTACTCATCTTTGTTTATACGGTAACAGGAACAGGAGGCGGCAATTCAACCCCATGAGCCTGATCTGTCATTCAATTAGGTCCAGAGCTGAGCTTCATCTTAGCTCCATATCCTTACATTGATCTTTTAAATTCTTTTAAAATGTATCGATCCAGAAAGCACAAATTATTCCAGTAACTTAGGGGAGAGAGTTCCAGATTTTTACTATTGCTTGCGTGAAAAAAATGTTTCTTGATTTTACATCTCATTTCCCTTCATACCGAAACAGAGGAAATCATATTTCACTGTCAGTTGCTGCTCATTCTGAAGCCTGTAAGGACAACAATAAAAACAAGTGTTAGTACTGGACAAGCCAGCTCAATTCATAGAACTATGGAATCATACACAGTACAGAAGTGGGCCTTCAGCCAACCACGTCTGTACTGACACAAATATATGCTACAGTCTATATTAGTCCCACTTTCCCTCACTAGGCCCATAGCCTTGATTACTAAGACACCTCAAGTGCTCACCCAAGTACCTTTTAAAGATTGTGAGGCTTCTTGCCTCAATTCCCCTCCAAGGCTGTGCATTCCAGACCTCCACACCCTCTGGGTGAAAAAGATTTTCCTCAAATCCACTCTAAACCTCCTGCTTTTCACGTTAAAATGACGTTGTCTTGTTATTAACCGTTGACTAAGGGGAACTGTTGCTTTCTATTTGCCCTGTCTGTGAAGATAATGAGAACTCAAGATGCTGGAGAGTCAGAGTGGATAAAGTGTAGGGCTGGAAAAACCATAGCAGGTCAAGCAGCATCAGAAGAGAAGGGGAGTCAACATTTCAGGTTAGAACCGTTCATTCACCCTATTCAGGCTCCTCATAAAATTGTGCATCACTATCCCAGATTTTTACTGAATTCCTACCAGCTTCCTACCCCCCCTCAATCTTCTATGCTCCCAAGAAACAAACCAAACTTATTCAGCCTCTATTCATGGCTAAAGTGCTTCATCCCAGGCAACATCCTGGTGAATCTCTTTTACATCTGCTCCAAGTGCAATCCCTTCTTTCCTATAGTTAGGTGACCAGAACTGCACACAATATTGTAGCTGAGGCCTAACCAAAGTTTTTACAGCTCCAGCAGAACCTCTCTGCTCTTATAATCTATGCCATGACAAATAAAGGCTTGATATTTTGTTGTCTCTTAATTTAACGTAGTCTTTGACTGAAACATAAGTGCACGTGGCTATATTAAAAATGAAACAGAAGTTTAGTTCACAAAAGAACTAATAATAAAATAAACCAAACCAAGATACTTACAAATAATACAGTTCAAAAAGATCATATTATAAGGAGGGCAAAGTTTCATTTAGTCCCCAACATTATCACTTTACAGTTAATCAAAATCCAGAGAAATTTTCTTTCTCTGTCCAGTCTGTAGATTTGTCTTAGAGACATAGTCATAGAGTAAATCAGCATGGAAACAGGCCCTTCAGCCCAAACTGGTCCATGTTGACCATGATGCCCATCAGCTAGGTCCAATTGCCCACATATCCCATTTGGACCATATTCTTCTGAACCTTTCTCATCCGTGTACCTATCCAAAATGTTTTTAAATATTTCTTCTCAGTTCCTGTCCTGTGGATTTGTCAGCACTTTCCCTGGAATACTCAGACACCAAGAGTTCAGTGTAACATGAGATTTAGACACACAGGGGTCCCAAAGATTATGAAGCAAGGATTCTTTATTCATGAAGGGAAATTAAGATTAAACAAGGAAGTATTTATTGTGCTTAGATGGAATAAAGCCTGTAGTTTACATTTGGTTGAGGAATCTTCCTCCCATGAGTGCCCCTTTCCCAAAAGATATCCTTTATTCCAGTGGTGGTCCAATTGATTGATTGAGTGCCTTCCCTAACCATTGCCACTTGCTACTAGAAGTTCCATTACATTAGATTTTCTCAGTCTTTTACTAATATGCAGAATTTGAACCAAACACTCATGGTCTGGAGTTTCACCAACTACACTCTTCACTGAGGTAACTCGCTTGTTTAAAGACAGGAGGTGGTGGCATAATGGTCCTATCATTGGGCTAGTAATGCAAAACTCCAGGTGAATGTTCTGGGCACAAGCATTTTGAATATGGCAGGTAGTGAAATTTAAATCAGTAAAAATCTGGGATAAAACACTGATCTAATTCTGATCATAAAGTCAATTATCATAAAAACCCATCTGGTTCACTAATGTTCATTAGGGAAGGAAATCTGCTGTCCTCACCTGGTCTGGCCTACATGTGAGAACAGGTTCACAGTGCTGTGGTTAATTCTTAACTGGCCTTGGGGCAATTAGGAATGGGTAGTATATGCTGACCCAGCCAGTGACACTCACATCCCAGGGGTGAAACATATTTTTTAAAAACTGCTCTGACCAATCTCCTTTTCTAGGAGAGGCCGTATTTTGCTTCTGACCCCAGTCTTGCCTCATTCAAACTGAACCCAAAAGTTTAGAACTAAATTTGAAAAATAAAATTGCTCATTCTAGATTCTGCTGAAGCTAATGGCTGAGTGTTTGTCTTTCCTGTCGTAAATCTCCATAATGTAAACAACTTCCATTAACACTCGAGGAGTTCTTTCAGTGATTTGGCGACTGACACATACTGTCTGACATGGTTCTGGAAAGGCTCACTAAATTTTAAAACTTCACAAAATAAACCAACACCCATATGTCACTAGTTTAAAATCCAAACCCTTAAAGCAGTGATTTTGCTATATATATAATATATGTGTCACACATCACAAAGGCAATTATTTGAGTACAATTTCTTGTGTATGTTTTCATCTAGCTGAACAACCTCTCTGGCTCATTTTCTTTGGTGTACATGGACAAAGGCATAAATTCAGGCTTGGAATCTAGACATTCACTCATTGATCTTGGGAGCTGCGACCAACACACACATTGGCATCCATTATTAGCTGACACAGAAGTTGGAACCACAAATTGAATTTCCTCCCAAAGAATTGATCATGTTAGGAACTGCTCAGGAAGTGTTACTTTACAGTTTTGGACTCTAGGATGTTCTACATACCATAAAACATAAGACCTTGACAATTGGGCACTTGACCCTTCGAGTTTCCTCTGTCATTCAATGACATTATGATTGAAATGATCATCACTTGAATAAGACTAGTCCTATTCCTTCCTGCCAATGTGGGTGTGAATATGAAAGATATGGTTCGTAAAGTTTGCAGATGACACCAAAACAGGTGGTGTAGGGGACGGTGAAGAAGAATATCTCAGGGTACAATGGGACCTTGATCAGATGGGCCAATGGGTTAAGGAGCGGCAGATAGAGTTTAATTTAGATAAATGTGAGGTGTTGTAATTTGGTATGGCAAACCAGGGCAGGATTTATGCATTTTATAGTAAGGCCCTGGGGAGTGTTGCTGAACAAAGAGACCTAGAGGTGCAGGTGCACAGTTCCTTGAAAGTAGAGTCATAGGTAGACAGAGTGATGAAAAAGGCGCTTGCCACAGTTGCCTTCTTTGGTCAGAACATTGAGTATTAGAGCTGGGAGGTCATGTTGCAGTTGTACAGACATTGGTGAGGCCACCTTTGCAATACTGTGTATAATTCTGGTCACCCTTCTAATAGAGAGATGTTAATCTTGAAAAGTTGCTGAAAGGGATGCTGTTGGTACTGGAGGGTTTGAGCTACAGGGAGAAGCTAAATAACCTGGGTTTCTTTTCCTGGAGTGTCAGGGGCGGAGGGGTGACCTTATAGAGGTTTATAAAATCATGAGGGGCATGGATCAGGTGAATAGCCAATACAGAGGAACCTTGATTATCCAAAGGACACGGGCGGGGAGTATTTCATTCGGTTAATCAAATTCCGGATAATCAAATGCTGGATAACATCAGTTAGCTGAGCATCAGGACATTATGATCTTACCGGATAATCTGATATTCGGATAATTGAGGTTCCTCTGTATCTTTCCCATTGTGAGGGAGTCCAAAACTAGAGGGTGTAGGTTTAAGGGGAAGGGGGCAAGATTTACAAAGGAACTAGAGCATAACTTTTTCACACAAAGGGTGGTGCATGTATGGAATGGGCTGCCAGAGGAGATGGTGGAAGCTGGTACAATTGCAACATTCAAAAGACACTGGATGGGTATATGAATAGAAGAGATTTAGAGGGGTAATTGGCAAATGGAGCTAGGTCAGATTGGGATCCTCAAATCTCCAAGAATTAAAGTTTAATCTCCTGGACACCGTGGTCAGAAAAACCCAGGTGATAAATAACAGGAGCATTAAACCAACTGTGAATCTTTTCTTTTTTGTTTAACATTAGTTTACTGGTTGTTGATTTATTGGAAATAAGGGAAATTAAAGCTTTTAATTGGGTGGGATGTTTGGAGATGGAAGGTCATGTGATAAAACTCCCAGAAATATATCCATCCAGAGTTGATATCCTCCAAATGAATGCAGGGTTTCACAGGGATTATGAAGAGGAGGAGAGATGGTCAGATTAATGAAGAAAAGCTGGTTAGCTGCACTGACAAGTATTGTGATCATTATGAATAAAAGTTAATAAAAGAAATACAATAAAACGTATGACGAACAGTTAAAGTTTGGAGCTGTAAGGAAAGTGAAGGATTGTCCATCTGATGGTTATACTGATTGGGACAAGGTCAGCCAGGTGTACCTCATAGAATATGAGTTCCCTGATTGAGACTGTTAACCTGGTCCAATAAGGGAGGCCTGGCTGACAGATATACAGGGGAACCTCGATTATCCAAACATGATGGGCGGGCACTATTTCGTTCAGATAATTGATTATTTGGAAAATCGATTAAATGCCTTTTCTTTCAGGCTTGAAGTTTTTAAAGTCTGCTCCCCATGCAGGAGACTGCAGCAACACACAGCACTTGAGCCCCCACCTCCAACCCTGCCCCCAACACTGTCCGACACCGCACCCTGCCCCAAACACTGTGCAACAATGCTTCCCCGCCCCCAACTCCAACCCCTGCCCACAACTGTGTACAACACCTCCCCGCGCTCTCCCGCCCCCAACACCTCCCCCCACCCCCAACACCACCCCCTGCACCTAACCCCATGCAACACCTCCCCCTGCCCCAACACCTCCCCCTGCCCCAACACTGCCACCCGCACCCAACCCCATGCAACACCTCCCCCCGCCCCGCCCCAACACCTCCCCCACCCCCAACACCGCCACCCGCACCCAACCCCATGCAACACCACCCCTCGCCCCAACATCGCCCCCCACACCCAAACCCATGCAACAACTCCTCCCGCCCAACACCATCCACCCACCCCCAACACTGCTGCCCGCACCCAACCCCATGCAACACCTCCCCCCGCCCCACCCCGACACCTCCTCCCACCCCCAACACCGCCACCCGCACCCAACCCCATGCAACACCTCCCCCCTCACCCAACCCCATGCAACACCTCCCCATCCCCAACATGGCCCCCTGCACCCAACCCCATGCAACACCTCCCCCCCACCCCAACATCGCCCACCACACCCAACCCCATGCAACACCTCCCCCCTGCCCCCACACCCAACCCCATGCAACACCTCACCCCGCCCCCAACACTGCGCCCCCCACACCAAGCCCCATACAACACCTCCCCTGCCCCAACACCTCCCCCCACCCCCAACACTGCAACCCGCACCCAACCCCATGCAACACCTCACCCCCGCCCCAACATCGCCCGCCCCGCACCCAACCCCATGCGACACCTCCCCCCGCCCCAACACTGCCCCTACACCCAACCCCATGCAACACATCACCCCACCCCCAACACTGCACCCCCCGCACCCAACCCCATGCGACACCTCCCCCCGCCCCAACACTGCCCCTACACCCAACCCCATGCAACACATCACCCCACCCCCAACACTGCACCCCCCGCACCCAACCCCATGCAACACCTCACCCTGCCCCCAACACTGACCCCACACCCAACCCCATGCAACACCTCCCCCTCCCCAACATCGCCCCCTGCACCCAACCCCATGCAACACCTCCCCCTGCCCCCACACCCAACCTCATGCAACACCTCACCCCGCACCCAACACTGCGCCCCCCGCACCCAACCCCATGCAACACTTCCCCCACCCCCAACACCACCACCCGCACCCAACCCCATGCAACACCTCCCCCCGCCCCAACACCTCCCCCACCCCCAACACTGCCACCCGCACCCAACCCCATGCAACACCTCACCCCCGCCCCAACATCACCCCCCGCACCCAACCCCATGCAACACCTCCCCCCGCCCCAACACTGCCCCTACACCCAACCCCATGCAACACCTCACCCCACCCCCAACACGAACACCCCCACCCAACCCATGCAACACCTCATCCTGCCCCCAACACTGCCTCCCACACCCAACCCCATGCAACACCTCACCCCACCCCCAACACGAACACCCCCACCCAACCCATGCAACACCTCATCCTGCCCCCAACACTGCCTCCCACACCCAACCCCATGCAACACCTCACCCCACCCCCACATCCAACCCCGCCCCAACATCACCCCCGCACCCAACCCATGCAACACCTCCCCCGCCCAACATCGCCCCTTGCACCCAACCCCAAGCAACACCTCCCCGCCCCAATATTGCCTCCCACACCCAACACCATGCAACACCTCACCCCGCCCCTACTGTGCCCCCCTGCATCCAACCCCATGCAACACCTCACTCCGTCCCCAACACTGCCCCTGCATCCAACCCCATGCAACACCTCACCCCGTCCCCAACACTGCCCCTCCACACCCAACCCCATGCAACACCTCCCCCTGCCCCAACACCGTCCCCCCATTCCCCCACACCGCCCCCTGCCCCACCCCCATCCACCTGCCCCAACAGCACACCCAACCCCATGCAACACCTCACCCCACCCCCACATCCAACCCCGCCCCAACATCGCCCCCCGCACCCAACCCATGCAACACCTCCCCCGCCCCAACATCACCCCTTGCACCCAATCCCATGCAACACCTCCCCCCGCCCCACCATTGCCTCCCACACCCAACACCATGCAACACCTCACCCCACCCCTACTGTGCCCTCCCCCGCACCCAACCCCATGCAACAGCTCACCCTGCCCCCAACACTGCCCCCCGCACCCAACCCCATGCAACACCTCACTCTGTCCCCAACACTGCCCCCGCACCCAACCCCATGCAACACTTCACCCCGTCCCCAACACTGCCCCCGCACCCAACCCCATGCAACACCTCATCCCGTCCCCAACACTGCCCCTCCACACCCAACCCCATGCAACCCCTCCCCCTGCCCCAACACCGTCCCCCCATCCCCCACACCGCCCCCTGCCCCAACACCATCCGCCTGCCCCCAACACCGCACCCAACCCCATGCAACACCTCACCCTGCTCCTAACATTGCCCCCCCCGCCCCCAACCCCATGCAACATCTCCCCCTGAGATTCTTGTGATGAAATTCCTAGGTATGTGTCAAAACAAACCCTGCAAGACAGGATGAGTTAATAGCTAATTGAGGATGGATAGAGGAACTGCACTCAAACATCTCCAAAGCCCAGTGAACTCTGACCCAGGCATTGGGATAGGTTACACATTATTTGTAGCTGTATTGTGTAAGCAAAGAAGCAGAACAGAAAAGTTTTAGAATGAAAGTTCAAAATGTTGAGATTGATTTGATCATTCAATTGGCTGGTGTGCAGCTGAGTGACTCAGGGTGGAGATGTCCCACTTCGATCTTTACTGTGTCAACTCATCTACTTTCAGTCAGGGCAGTGGGAGAGAATCTCTCACTTACACCCAGATAGTCATGAGGTCATCCATTTAAGACAAGAGAAATGTTTTGTCACAGGTGGTCGTGAGGCTTTGGAAGTCTTTTACCCAAAGGGCTTTGGAAGCAGAATATTTGAACTTTATTTGGTAGAAGTAGATAGATTTGTGTTTTGCCAGAGGGTGAGAGGTTCTCAAGGGTGGGTAGGAATCAGATGGGTCATGATCTTGCCTAACCATGGAGCAGGCTCTGTTATTCCTGATGAAGAGCTTTTGCCCGAAACGTCGATTTCGCTGCTCGTTGGATGCTGCCTGAACTGCTGTGCTCTTCCAGCACCACTAATCCAGTATTTGGTTTCCAGCATCTGCAGTCATTGTTTTTACCTCAAGGGGCCAAAGGGCATACTCCTGTTCCTAATTCATAAGTTCATGGACTCAGTGCCTAGCATTAAGGAGAAGAAAAGTCAGCCAGGCATCTTGCACCTTATCTAAAAATTACTGAAAAGTGCTTGCTTGTGTAACTATGTGTATTTGTGCCTGTATTTAATTGTGACTGTTTGTGTGTATGTGCGTGTTTGTGTGTATGTGCGTGTTTGTGTGTATGTGTGTGTTTGTGTGTATGTGTGTGTTTGTGTGTATGTGCATGTTTGTGTGTATGTGTGTGTATGTGTGCGTTTGTGTGTATGTGCGTGTTTGTGTGTGTGTCTGTTTGTGTGTATGTGCGTGTTTGTGTGTATGTGTGTGTGTATGTGTGTGTTTGTGTGTATGTGCGTGTTTGTGTGTGTGTCTGTTTGTGTGTATGTGCGTGTTTGTGTGTATGTGTGTGTGTGTATGTGCGTGTTTGTGTGTGTCTGTTTGTGTGTATGTGTGTGTATGTGTGTGTGTGTTTGTATGTATGTGCATGTTTGTGTGTGTATGTGTGTGTGTATGTGTGTGTTTATGTGTATGTGTGTGTTTGTGTGTATGTGTGTGTTTGTGTGTATGTGCGTGTTTGTGTGTATATGTGTGTGTTTGTGTTTATGTGTGTGTGTTTATGTGTATGTGTGTGTTTGTGGGTATGTGTGTGTTAGTGTGTATGTGCGTGTTTGTGTGTATGTGTGTGTATGTGTGTGTTTGTGTGGATGTGTGTGTTTGTGTGTATGTGCGTGTTTGTGTGTATTTGTGTGTTTGTGTGTGTGTATGTGTGTGTATGTGCGTGTTTGTATGTTTGTGTGTATGTACGTGTTTGTGTGTATGTGTGTGTTTGTGTGTATGTGTGTGTGTTTATGTGTATGTGTGTGTTTGTGGGTATGTGTGTGTTAGTGTGTATGTGCGTGTTTGTGTGTATGTGTGTGTATGTGTGTGTTTCTGTGTATGTGTGTGTTTGTGTGTATGTGCGTGTTTGTGTGTGTGTATGTGTGTGTATGTGTGTGTTTGTGTGCATGTGTGTGTTTGTGTGTATGTGCGTGTTTGTGTGTATTTGTGTGTTTGTGTGTATGTGCGTGTTTGTATGTTTGTGTGTATGCGCGTGTTTGTGTGTGTTTGTGTGTATGTGCATGTTTGTGTGTGTTTGTGTGTATGTGCATGTTTGTGTGTATGTGCGTGTTTGTGTGTATGTGTGTGTTTGTGTGTATGCGCGTCTTTGTGTGTATGTGTGTGTGTATGTGTGTGTTTGTGTGTATGTGTGTGTGTATGTGCATGTTTGTGTGTATGTGTGTGTTTGTGTGTTTGTGTGTATGTGCATATTTGTGTGTTTGTGTGTATGCGCGTGTTTGTGTGTATGTGCGTGTTTGTGTGTATGTGTGTGTATGTGCGTCTTTGTGTGTATGTGTGTGTGTATGTGTGTGTTTGTGTGTATGTGTGTGTGTATGTGCATGTTTGTGTGTATGTGTGTGTTTGTGTGTTTGTGTGTATATGCATACTTGTGTGTTTGTGTGTATGCGCGTGTTTGTGTGTATGTGTGTGTGTATGTGTGTGTTTGTGTGTATGTGCGCTTTTGTGTGTATGTGTGTGTTTATGTGTATGCGCGTGTTTGTGTGTGTGTGTATGTGCGTGTTTGTGTGTATGTGCGTGTTTGTGTGTATGTGTGTGTTTGTGTGTATGTGCGTGTTTTTGTTCTTACTTGTTTGTGTTTGTGTGCATGTGTATTTGAGATAAGACCAGTGCCAAGCTTGGCTGTAATTGCTCTGAGAGTTGTATCACATGCTGAAACTCAGATGGCAGTTTTATATAAAATACAGGGCAAATTGGGTGAAGTTCTGGAAGAGATTGGTGTTCTTGGAATGACATATCTACATGCAGGACTTTGATAGGATAGGCAGGGAAAACCAATGCCATCAGGAGAAGTGTCAGTGTCTAGAAGATGCCAATGTAAGAAAATAGGGGATAAAATACAGAGGGGGAAATTCAGAGAATTGTTTTCAAATTGTTTACAAGCTAGAAGGCAATTTCTGAAATGATAGTAGAAACATATTTTATGATAAATTACACATGGGATATGGGTATGCTGAAAGAGGAAGAAATGCATGGCTACACAGAAAGGGAGCCATTAGACATAGCTTTCAAAGAACCAGGATGGAACAAATGTGCAGACTGTCCTCTGTATGATTCTGTGTGAGCATCTTCTGAGAGGAACATTATTGGAAGGGAGGAGCGAAACCCTTCAAAACTTGGCTGCATTTTAGCTTCATCGAGACTAACGAATATTGCCTGGAATGGGAATGTTTCAAGGCAGTTAATGCATCTTATTTTTAGGATAAACAGTTGTTAAACTGTCTGAGTTAACTAAGCCATTGCTACTACTTAATGTGTTTCTGTCTTAGAATATGTGTTGCCACCATTTGTCTGTGTTGATACTACTCTCAATCCTTGTTATAACTTGGTCTTCGAGAGCCAAGTTTTTGAGTGAAATTTTTATAAATTAACTGCATTAAACATTAATGGGAAGAGATCAGAAGTCAATTTCAAGGAATTGTTGATAATGCTGTTTGTTGAGAATCTTTTTTTCCCTACTTACCCTAATTTCCTCCCCTCTGTCCTAAAGAAGTTGCCCTATTGCTTGGTCTAACAGGCATCCACTGCCCTGTGCTTGCTGAAGTGACCATTTTTTGTATGTCAGCCCAGACAATGAGTGACAGCAGTTTAATTAACTGTCAGGGGAAGACCTACAGAGTTCAATTTAATCCTATCTTCACATATCATCCACAAATCACACTTTCTACTAAGAATAACTGGATATCAGTCACTGGCTAATCTTTCCCCTCCTGTGTCGGTCCATGAAAGCTATTTTGTACCATTTCTACTGCTCCTGGCCTAAAATCACCTAACTCAGCAAAAACCAGGAATTGATGTCGGCTGATGCTAATGTGTGTGTTCAGTGCACAGTGGACAAAGTCAGAAGTCACACGATGCCAGGTTACAGTCCAACACGTTTATTTGAATCACAAGGTGAAGTCACCCCTGACAAAGGAGCAGCATTCCAAAAGCTTGTGATTTTAAATAAACTTGTTGGACTATAACCTGGTGTGGTGTGACTTTGACTTTGTCCACCCCAGCCCAACACTGGCGCCTTCACATCACAGTTCACAGTGGGCACTGCATTGCAAACTTGTTTTAATTATGAAGGTGTTGGAACTGACATCAGACATCAAGAGAAAAACAGTTAGACAGACAAAGGAGAGGTTGATGGTCATTCTGGGAGAATGAATAACTGCTAATGGGGCCTATTAGTGTCTGACAATGGGTAGTGTGTGGTAGCAGCCCACGATGACAAGGCCTGGTGTGTGGGGGTGCAGGAAAGCACAGGGAAAAATGCTCAAGCCCTAAACCTGTTGAACTTGACCATGAGTCCGGAAGGCTGCAGGGTTCCCAAGTGGAAAATGTGGTGCTGATATCCCAATTTTAGTCAGCGTTGTAAGGTAAGCAAGGTGAAATGTGAGGTAATTTTAAACCAACTCACAGGATGGGAACAAATCAAATTGAATCCAAAGCCAGTTTCTCATCCCACCTAATGTTGCTCTGTTATCCTCAACTGAGAGTAAAGTCACATGGGGTGTCAAACCAGCTTACAGACCAATCCATTCAGTTAGCTGTTGGGAGGGTTAGGCTCACATGCTTATTAGTGTTACTGCTGTAGGTATAAATGACCATTGCAGGGGTGGCATAGTGGCTCAGTGGGTAGCACTGCTGCCTCACAGCACCAGGGCCTCAGGTTTGATTGCAGCCTCAGGCGACTGCATGTGTAGAGTTTTCACATTCTCCCCGTGTCTGTGAAGATTGCCTCTGGGTACTGTAGTTTCCTCCCACAATCCAAAGATGTGCATGCTAAATTGCCCATAGTGTTCAGGAATGTGCAGGCTTGGTGGGTTAGCTATGATACATGCAAAGTTTAAGAGATAGGATGGGGGGGGGGGGTGGGGGGCTGTGTTTGGATGGGATGCTCTTCAGAAGGTGCATTTCCTAGGCTGAATGGCCTGTTTCCACACTGCAAGAATTCTATGATATTTTTGTTCCATCATGGCCTGGATCTGACCTTGTGGCATCCAAACCAAATTTGTACGATGTCTGCACTGGGTGCACCAAATCAATTGAGTTTTGTTCTCCAGAAACATTCTGTCTGATGAATTCATACATTGTTTTATTTTAAAACCCTTGTAATTATCCACACTTTGTTCACATTACTAAATGGACCACAAATTGCCTGTTTGTTGTTATAGTGCAGTCTTCCTTTAGCATTATAGAACACATTGTGAGGGACATAACATTACTGGCTTTCCATCTGAACATGTCTCTCAAACCTTTATTTGAACTAATTTAGATGTTATAAGAGGTTAGAAGCTCTCAGGCAGCATGAAAAATACAGATGGTGGGTGAGGGAAATTGCCAGGAAGTGTCCATGGGGAGAAGGTAAGGATGGCCGTTGTTCAAGATTCAATGTGTTGCTTGACCTCAATTATTCATGGCCCAGTTTTTTTTCCTGATGTGAGCTGCTATCACATCCCTCTCTAACACCTTGTCAGCATTTTGAAAGTAAATGGTACAATAATACAAATAGGGACTATTCCAAGTGATAGATATTTTCTATTTCCTGCTCTTGTTGGTCTTAAATTGTCATTTCTGAGTGACTTACAGTGGTGTTGAAAGATAATTCACTCATTCAACTTCTCTTGATTTTGGCCCAAGCACCACAATCGACTGCTAGCTGTTAATTAGTTGAAGTTTCACATATCCGGTGAAAATCTGTGGGAGGTAGACAGAACTCACCACCTGCTTCAATTCGAATATTAAATGGCATTTCTTTTTCTGATTGAATTTCCTGGTATTGTTGACTTTATGGGTTGGGTTTTCGATTGCGTATGAACGCCCTTTGGCAATATGCCACCAGTCTCTTCCTACAAGGTGTATGGGGCATTGTGACTGGAAACGGGTGAATGTGAGGTTTTACACCCACTCTGTCCTGAGTCACAGCCCTCATTCTTGATGAAGAGCTTATGCTCTCCTGCTCCTCGGATGCTGCCTGACTGGCTGTGCTTTTCCAGCACCATACCTTTTGGCTCTGATCTCCAGCATCTGCAGTCCTCACTTTCTCCACAGCCCAATCAGCTGATAGAGTACCAGTGCTCAAATGTTTGGGCATGTGGATCCTGGGTTTGTATTTGCTGAGCTAAGGTCCGGTATGAGGAGACAAGGTGGGCCCTACATTGATAATTCTTGAGAAAGAAACAGAATAAAAAGGAGCAGGAGTAGGCCATCCGGCCCTTTGAGCCTTTGTTATTCAATATGATCATAGCTGATCACACCACTCTATCCTATTTCCACTTCCTCCATACTCCTCTTAGCCCAATGTACCAAGTCTAATTTCGTCTTGTAAACACTCAATGTTTTGGTCCCTGCCAGAACATTCTTCCTCAGATCCTTAGACAGCACCCTCCAAATCCATGATCACTTCTATCTAGAAGGACAAAGGCAGCAGATACATGGGAACACCACCCTCTGCAAGTTCCCGTCCCAGTCACTCACCAACTTGACTTGGAAATATATCATGGTTCCTTCACTGTCGCTGAGTCAAAATCCTGGAATTCCTTCCCTCAGGGCATTGTGGGTCAACCTACAGTATCTGGAGTGCAATAGTTCAAGAAGGCAGCTCACCACCACCTTCTGAAGGGTAACTAAGGGATGAGCGATAAATGCTGGCCCAGTCAGCGACACCCATGTCCCACGAATGAATTAAAAAAGGAAACTAAAACTGCACACAGTATCCCAGATGTGGTCTCAACAAGGCCCTGTACAACTGCAGTAAGACATCCCTGCTCCTGCACTCAAATTCTGTCGCAATAAACACAAATATTTGCCTTCCTCACTCTCTGCTGCACCTGCATGCTTATTTTCAGTGACTGGTGCACAAGGACACCCCCCGTTTCCCAATCTATCTCCATTCAGGTTACAATAATCCAACTTACTGTTTTTGGCACAGAAAAGTCTAGGAACTCAAACTGCAGGTAAGCTCGTTTTGAATTTTTATTTCTCTTTTGCAAAGTGTCTGGAAATGTGCTGCTGTGTTTCTGGAGGACTCTTGTGTTGAGCTCCTGGATGTGCCGCACTGTCTTTCCACACGTACAATGGAGGGGCAGGGGAGCAGGCGAGCAACCTACACCCAGGCAGTGACAGGTAGGAGGGAGCAGCAGCTTGGGCAGGTTTTCCTGGCCAACCCAGAGCTGGACTCCTTCAGGCTGTTTGCCTGTGATGGGAGGCTGATGACAAGCTAGCCATTTTAACCAGCATCTCTGTGTGCGTGTGGAAATCTATGTTTCCCAGCTCTTTTCAATCCAAAGAAGAGACATACTGGACCCAAAACGCTCTCTGTTTCTCTCTCTAGGGATACTTCCAGACCTGCTGAGTCTCTCCAGCTCTTTTCCTGTTTATTTCAGATTCCCAGCATCCGCACACTTTTGCTTTGATCATAGCTGTTCCCTGTGTGCTGCCTCACTGGACCCCCCACCTAAATCCTCGACAGCAGCACTTGTCCGTGAACCCACCCTCTTGGGAGCTGACAGATGCACCATCCTTTTCTTGCTGTGACTTGAATGGCCTCCAGCCCATTTTCTCACTGCTCAGAATGTGAATACGTTACGTAAATAAAATTTGTTCTGTACATTAAGTCACCTCAGTTAATTTATGTCTTGGTTGGAAAATTATGAACTTTGAGACTCCAGGGTAGTTTAGTCAGTGTAGAACCCAATTATGCCAAAATGCTTCAAGTAACTTGTGAACTGCTGTGACTGCTATTAAGTAGGCAAATAGATCAGATGTTCTGTGCAGTAATGTCACGACACAATAAAGGGCCAGTTAGTCTAACTGTTTTAGTGGTATTGGCTGGCAGTAGTACACAAAAGGTAATTTGTGACCAGCCTTATCATTGCTACTTAAATAATGCACAGTGCTGATGTCCCAGCCTGTATTATTAGCTGGTAAAGGATTCAAATCCATAGCTTTCCAACCAAGAAGTAAGTTAACTATCAGCTGTGGCGACTCAATGTACAGGACAAGTTGGAAAGAATTCATGGGTCTTTAACACAGTGGGATGGGAAGTTGAATTTGATGCTGCTAATTGAATTCTCTCACCTTGTTTTTGGTGGAGAGGGAATGGGAAACAAATATTGAATCACAGGAAAGTCAACAGCACTGCAACATGCAGCAACAAGTCTGTCAGTTTCAGGTGCAAAAATGTTGCAAATTGTCCTTTGGAGCCTCCCAACAATCTCAATGCTTTACTGATGATTGCAGCCCATGCCCCCATCTCCTGTTATTTATCACAACAACTCATTAATGCACATTGGGCAGAAGCTGTGTTGTCTAATGAGATGCGCAATTTACATGCAATTCTTTATTTCTTTCCTAGCCCAGGGATTCTAAAGTTCATCACTTTTGTTCTATTAGATCCGGAAATTCACCCAAAACTAAAGGTCAAATATAAACAATCCAGCTTCCTAATGATCAGTTTTATTCTGGATGGTGTGCTCAGCAGTAAATACAGATTTGGCTGCTTTTGTATATTGTTTTACAAATAATCAAATGAGAATTAGGCAAATGTAAATGTGGAACCTTGAATGGTTTATAAGGCTCAAGGCCAGATAGAGATGGGTAATAAATGCCAGCCCAGCCAGCGATGCCCACAAGTGAACTTTCAACAAAAAATTCCGTCAGAACCTCAAGCTTAAAAGATAGCTGGGAAATAGGTCCAGAAAAATATTTTTTAAATGAGTATTGTATAAATTTTAAGTCACTTTTTAAAAATCCGTTCATGGGATGAGGGCGTTGTTGGCTAGGTTAGCATTTATTGCCTAGAGGGCAATTGAGAGTCAACGACATTGCTGTGGGTCTGGAGTCATATGTAGGCCAGACCAGGTAAGGTTGGCAGTTTCTTTCCCTCAAGAACATTAATGAATATGATGGGTTTTTTCCAACAATTGACAATGGATTCATGGTCATCATTAGACTCGTAATTCCAGATTTTTAAAATTGAGTTCAAATTTCAGCATGGCAAGATTTGAATCTGGGTCTCCAGATTAATAGGCCAACAGTAATACCACTAGGCCATCACCTGCCACATTTAGTCATGCCTTGCTGCCTTCAGGTTATCAAAAGTTTCTAATAAATCTGCTCTGTATCATTGACCTGTGAAGACATTCATAGTGAAGGATAAAAACCTGTTATATATTTTACTCCAGATTATTGAGAGATACATCATTGTTTATTATGAAATTCTATTAGCTACATTTATTGTATTATGTTATCTTGTAACATTTGATCAAAATATCCTCACTGGTTTAATGATGCTCGCTCCCCTGTTTTTGCCGACTTACATTATTTCCATTGTGGAGACACTTTCATTTTAAGCTCTTCTTGTTTCCAAATCCCTCCATATGTCCTCATCCGTAATTTCCTCCCACTCTACAACCTTCCAACGACTCTGAACTACTCCAATTCTGTCTGCTTGCACATTCTTGATTTTAATCACTCTGCCAGTGACGGCTGATTACTCCATCATCGAGTTCCCTAACCAACACCCTCCTCTAAACATCCTTGTCTCCCCATCTCTCTCCTCCTTTAATGCACCCATTAAAACCAACTCTTTGAGCAAACCTTTGGTTGCCTTTCTTAATAGCTCATCATGAGGCTCAGGGTCAAACTTTCTTTGATAATACTCTTGCATTTCATCTTGGGGTGTTTTACTATGCTTAAGGTTCTATGCAAATGCAGATTGTTGCTGTTGCTCGTCTCATCGTTGTTTGTGGGATTGCGCTATGCGCATTTTCAAGGAGTGTCATAAAGGAGGAGGGAGTAGTACCAAAGCAACTGGGTAAAGGATGGAAATACCGCAGCTTAGTGCCTGAACAGTGGTAGGGTGAAGGGATCTGGAAGCCAGAATGAGGAATATGGATATCAGAGATGGTAGCAAGGTCAGAGGAAGTGGTGGAGTGTAGGGAGAGGCAAGTCCCAAAGGCATTTGGACACAAGGTTAAGAACCTTAGCTTTGAAATGTTGTTGCACATGAAGCACAGTGACATTGATATCTGGATGATTTTGGGGAGTGGATGAACAGAGAGCCCACTGGTCTTTATCAAGTCGTGCCACAGGATCTTTTACACCCACCTGAGAAAGCAGACCAGGCTTTGGATTAACAACTCACCTGAAAGGAGACAGCTCCGAAGATATAGCACGCCGTCACGGCAGCACTGAAACATCAGCCAAGCCTGCAGCTGATTGGAATTGAGAATCATTTCTATGTGCCAGCATATTCTTTCTGAGTGACACAAAATTGTGAAAATCCTCTCATTCCTTCCTTGTATAACTAACAGAGTTGTAAGGCAATGCAGTTGGCGTCTGCTCCCTGTTAATTGCTGATTTGCCTCAGCTCCTAATCCTTTTTGTTCCAAACTCATTTAGCTCTGATCTTACCTTAGGTGTTCCAATGAAATAAGAGCTATCTTGTAAGGTGTATCATTACCATGGCAACAAGAGCTCGTTAGACGGATCCAACGGTTCTTTTTTGTCATAAAGTTCCCTTCCCTTAATGTTGCCAGTTGTATCTACATGTCCTAGGCTGAAAGGATTATCTGAAACAGCCATGTCTTACTCTGATGCTGCTCTCAGTTCAGTGTTGTGTCTTTTTTTCAGAGTTAGGGCCAACAATTTGCTGGTAAATGGAAGGTTTGCAGTGCAGAATACTGCAAACAAAGCTGGATAATTATAGCATCCATGCCACTGGGAGCAGAATAAAAAAACCCACAAAATATTCTAATGACTAGCCTCAAGTCAAGAGCTCCAGTACTTAGAACAGCTATTGGTCTTAGACCCAAGCCTGTTATCAGCCACATAACCTGGATGGAAAGATGAGAAGTGAGGCTGTGGACAATTACAAGCCAGTTTCAGAATGTGTGGAACTCTGGGGCAATATTAGAAGGTGGGAGCACCATTATCTGTGATTTTAATTAAAGGTCTGTAGTCTGTTATTAGAAACAATAGTTACATGAAGGAAAACATGGTCCAGTTATGTGATGGATTTTTGCCTGGTGAGGAGTTTTCTGTAAGAGTTTGGGAGATGAGCAGGTAGCCTGCTGTACAGTTGGGAAGCCCTCAGCAGAATGGTTTTACTCCTGCAGAATGTAACTGCTTTCATTTATTTCTCCACTCAAGGTTTCCTGCTCCAGGCAGCCTGATTGGGAAATTGCAGGCCCCCCAGCTAGAGACACAGGGTACACAGTCTCCAAGGTGAGATTGGTGTATTGGTGAGTAACAGGGCTGGGGTTAGGGTTAGGGCGAGGGGATGGTTCTTACTTGTCGAAGTAGAAGTGCTTCCATAGTGTGTGTGTGTGTGTGTCTGTGTGGTTGTATGTGTGTGTATGCGCGTGTTGGTTGCTGGTCCAGGGGAGTGGGTGTTGATCGGAGAATGTTCGATGTGATCTGTGGTAGGGAGAGGCAGATCACTCAGTGGAAGTGATGAAGTGGTGGGGTTTATGTGGCAACTTGTTTAGCCTGAAGGGATCTTTCCTCCTTTGGCCCACAAGCAGTGCCACAGAGACACTTATCTCATTAATTCAGCTCTTCCAACCTCCTTCAAGCTGTTGAATTCTCCCCAGCCCCAGCAAACCCAGCCATATGTTGTTAAATACAAAATGACCATTGAAATGAAGACGCACCATCTTATTATGTAAATATGTAAATGACCAGTTTGCGTGCATTAGACCTTGGCCTTTGACCCACCTCCAATGAAGACAGAGCAGGATGTGATTGGCTCTTACTCCAAAATGTTTGCATTTTAACCCTGGATTTATCTCCAATCCATCTGTTTTTAGGATTTAATATTTGGACTGTTTAAAAATACATTCTTATGAGTTCATTAACCACAGATTAAACTGTGACTTTATGGGTATTTCAAGCAGGAGGGAACAGCTCTTCCTAAAACCAATCACTGTTGCCAAAATACTGACAGATTCAAGACATCTGGGAAACAGGATTGATGGTGCGTGGGAATGCAATGGAACAGGGTGGATAATTATGAGTTTGGTGAGCAAGGGAGTGTATTTTTATGGGGTAATTGTTTTGTATAAGATCTAGTACAACTTCCACACCATTGGTTTCTTAAATTTACTGCTTTTACATTTGAGGTTTCTTCCAAGGTGGCTTTAATCAAGTTGAGGCGAAGGTCAGCTATGTTAATTAACCGTCTGGTTTAAACTGGTTGTGTAACTGTCAGATCGTAGATTTTCTGAATTTCATTAGCGTAAATAAACTGAGTTATGACTCCAAATGCCAGTCATTCCAAATGTGCAAAGGGGCACGTTGGTTCTATTAAGGTCACCCCATTCCACGTCCAGTGATAACAGTGCCGAAGATGCACAGACTCTGCTGCCTTTATTTCACATTAACCAGTTTTCAAAAGCAATTACCAATGCCTCATGATGACTCAACCTCTTAGAATCATTGAGACATGGAGGTCTACAGCACAGAAAAAGGTCAGCCCATCATGTCAGTCAAAATCTACTATCTAACTACCCCAATCAAAATCTTTGGGGCAGAGCCAGTAATGTTGACTGATATGGGGATTGAACTCATGACCATGAACCTAGGAGCAACACAGTAACACAGCAGGTAGCACTGCTGCCTCATGGCATCAGGGACTTGGGTCTGTGGTTTGGGGGGGCTGGGGCGTGTGCCAAGTCTTAGGAGGAGCATATCAGAAAAGTGAGGCAGAAGCTGGGCAGATGGAAGCTACGGTTGCTCTCCATCGCGGGAAAAAAACTGGTCATCAGGTGTGAGGCACAGTCATTGCTGTTATACATGGCACAGGTCTGGCCTATTCCCAGAACCTGTGCCGCTGCAGTCACCAGGGCCATCTTCCATTTTATATGGAGATCAAAGATGGACCGGGTCCGATGGGACTTGATGTATAAAGACCTGGGCAACGGGGGAAAAAGCACACCCAATGCCACCCTCACCCTGATGGCCACCTTTGTGTGTGGCTGCATCAAGCTGTGCATGGATGCCCGGTACACAAACAGCAAATGTCACTACATACTGAGGTTCTACCTGTCCCCGGTGTTGCGAAGGATGGGCCTGGCCTCGCTGCCGCGGAACGCTCCGAGTAGTTGGACTGTTCCGTATCACCTGTCCTTCGTGAGAAGTTTATGAAGAAAAACACCTTTGACCACAAGTCCATCAGGAAGTGGTCAGCACGTAGCGTCCTTGAGACCCTTCGGGAAAAGGAGAGGGCGGATCCTGTCGAGCGGTTCCCTGAGCAGACTGTCAAAGTCATTTGGCAGAATGCCTCATTGCCAGAACTTTCCAGCAAGCACCAAGACATGGTTTGGCTGGTGGTGAGAAGGGCTCTGCCTGTGAGATCCTTTATGCACGCCCGGACTCTCAGCCGCACTGCATGCTGCCCTCGAAGCGGCTGCAGGGGGGACGAGACTGTCACACACCTCCTTCCGGAATGTGCCTTTTGCAGAAGAAGTCTGGAGAGGAATGCAGTGGTGGTTTGTCGAGGTTCGTCCCGAGCAGCGCCGTGACGCGGGACTCCGTGCCCTACGGTCTGTTCCCTGGGACGTACACCGAGACGAACATCAACTGTGCCTGGAGAATCATCAACTCGGTGAAGGATGCTCTCTGGGTGGTCGGAAATCTTCCAGCTGAAGGAGTTGACCCTCCAGGACTACGTGTTGAGGGACACGCTGAAGCTTGGGGCAGCTGCCACCAAGGCGCGGTGGGGAAAGACCACCGTGTAACGTCTGCCTGCCTAAGAAGAACAGGGGGCCCAAGCAGTCATTTGGGTTTCGCTGATGCCTCAGCTAAATATATGGATATATGATTCTTAAACGTACAGACCTATATATAAAAATGATCAATTCTGATCTCTGTATGCAAAGAAATGAAATGTTTACGTATGTTTGGCAGGACAAACCGCACAGATCATCAAAATATTTTATGAATAAAGTTTATTTTTGAAATTTAAAAAAAACCTGGGTCTGATTCCAGCCTTGGGTGACTGTCTGTCTGTGTGGAGTTTGCACATTCTCTCTGTTTCCGCCAGGGGCTCTAGTTTCCTCCCACAGTCCAAAGGTGTGTGGGCTAGCTATGGGTTGGCACATTCAGAGAGATAGTTACACCATGGTGTTGAGAGCATGCAGGTAGATAAGGAATAGGGGACTATCAGACAGTCCAAGAGGACGAGTGCAGGAATCGGCTGAGGTTTTTCATTCTCGATACTGGTGAGGGTGATGGTTCCTCAGAGGAGTGCAGCAAGGTTAGCTGTACAGGAGGGAAGGGAGAACAACAGTCATGATAGGGATTCACTGTTAAGGGAAATAGACAGACTGTGGTGTAGACATGACCCCAGAATAGTCTGTCGCCTCCCTGGTGCTGGGGGTTAAGGATGTGACAGAGCAGCTGGGAGACGTTCTTCCCAGGAGAGTGCTAAGTCAGAGGTCACAGTCCATGCTGATCTGATCACATTGGTTGGAAGTGGAATGTGGGCCGGGCAGTCAACATTCAACCAACATCTGACGAAACAGATAATCTGATCATTATTTTATTGCTGTTTGTGGGAACTTGCTGTGCATAAATTAGCTGCTGCTGTTCCTACAGTACCGCAGTACAAGAACATCATTTCAAGAGATTTGAAACAATCAATGATCATGAAAAATGCTATATCAATGCAAGTTTTTTTTTAAAAATTGGCTTATAATGATAGGTTGGCAGTGAAAATGTTTAGAAAACAATATTAAAATATCCTAATGTTTATAGTGTGCTGCATAACTCATGAGAATTTACAGAACTCAGTGGTAGTACGTGAATCAATAAAGGCTCGAACCTAAGTTCAACAGATGATTAGGAAGGCACGTGGAATATTGAGGTTTATTGCACAGGGAATGAAATATCAAAGTTGGGATGTTTTACTGCAGTTTTACAAGAACATAGTGAGACCACATCTAGAGTACTCTGTACAGTTTTGGACTCTATATTTGAGGAATGATATAATTGCATTAGAATCAATTCGGAGATGGTTCCCTTGACTCATTCCTGAAATCAGGGACTAATGTTGTGAAGAAAGGCTTATGAAATATGGTCTGGATCCATTGGTGTTTAGAAGTTTGAAAGGTGACTTTGTTGTACATATAAGATCCTGAAGGGATTTGATGTGATGGATGCTGATTGGATGTTTCATCTTGTGGGAGAGACTAGAACTAGAGGACCCAGTTTAAAAATAAGAGATCTCCCTCTTCAGACTGAGACCTTTCGTTCTCTGAGGGTCATGACTCTGTGGAATCCTTCCCCAGAGAACAATCATTGAATTTATTCAAGGTTAAGTTGGACAAAGTCTTCATGCACATGGGATCATCTGGGTCAGACAGGAAAATGGATTTGAGATCAATATCAGATCACCCATGATTGAATTGCAGACCAGTTCCAGGGAGCTGAGTGGATGTGTGTTTATTTTTAGTGTTTATGTTTTAAGTAAGAAATAACCTTTCCCAGTTTCACTGAATCCTATTCTTCACAGCAAAAAAATAGTTTTCACGTTTATCGAAATAGAATTCTGTTAATGGATATCTGCAGAAAGAACTTTTCTTCATAGCCTGACACATGGAACTCTGTGCTGCTCTGATCCTTACTGAGTGCATTTTTATCTTGCCTGCAATAGGAATCCATTTGCTTCTTTAAACATTGGTTAGCCTTCCAAATAAATACGGCACAACGTGCTTTCCTCACCAGTGCAGTTTATCAAAATAAAAGATAGTTTACAAATCTTAAAGTGTATGAGCATTGCTAATGATTACCAATAGTAATATAAACCTCATCACTTTCATGTATAACAGAAGTTAAGTCAGCAATTTGGCAGCCACAAACTTCTATATAGAGCAAATGATATCAAACCTGAGACCAAGATGAGCTATATTTACTAAGATGAGCCAATTGTAGTTGCAGGGGTCACCTGGAAGTCTGTGCTATCTATTGACTCTATCGATTCCATTTCAATAGAGTAAATGGTTTTACTTGCTGGGGGAGCTGAAAACTAAGACTCAGATGTATGACAGCCTCAGATAAACTCAGTAAGAACTCAGGAGGCACTTTTTCAGCGAGAGAATGGTCACAATGTGGACTTCAGTACTACAAGGAGTGTTTGAGGCAATAATAAGGAGGTATTTAAGGGAGTGCCAGCCAAACATGTTAAGGAGAGTTTTCTGCTGTGATCTGCCAATATCACAAACAATAAATGTTGTCAATTATCAAATTGATGCTGGTGGGAGTTTGCAAATTTGCTGCTGCAGTTTCTATCGAACAGTAGAATGCACTTTGCGGCAGCACAGTGCTTTGTGATGTCATACAGTTGTGAAAGACACTATATGAATGCAAATCTTTCTTTCTCTAAAGTATGATACTCAATTTAAGCAGATTATATGAACATGCAGACATTTCTCTGTATCCACAAGGGTTCTGTTCCTGAGGACCCCTGCAAATGATGAAAATATTGTTAAAATGATTCAAAATATCACAGATTTGTGATCTTTGCCAGGAGATGTTGATTTTTGTTGTTACTTATTTTTGGGGGCTGACAGGCAAATTCATGATATGTAATTTAATGGACATAGAGGATTGACTGTACAAATATTTGAACTAGGACTGGGGTAGGCCCTTCAAGCCTACTCTGCCATTCCATAAGCTCATAACTGATTCAAGTTTGGCCTCAAATTACTTTCCTGCTTACCCTCTATAAGCTTTAGTTCTCCATTAGCCAAGAATCTATCTGCCTCTGCTTTAAGTGTTCAATAATGCTGCCTCCATTGCCTGTGGGATAGAGAATGTCACAGACTCATTTGAGAAGAGAAATTTTGTAAAGTTGGTAAATTCTTATCCGTCTGCAAATATCAGAGTTCAGAGTTGAGTCTGGCCTTGTCGGTTCATTTTTCTGCTTCTCTGCTCCTCCCAGTTTAGTTTCAAATATCCTCGGAAGGCAACCCTTGTTTGCTTGGCTCTAGGATGAGACGAAGTCAGACAGACAATGCGTTTCTTGGCCAGGTGCCAAGATACAGCCTCAGTACATGTTGCGACCAGCAAAGGAAATGATAATTTACTTGCCTGAAAAGATAATCCTGTACCTTTGATATATGGAACATTTCACAACATCCAAGTATTAAAGATTTATTATAGATCCATATGAGAGAAAGTTTGTATAAGCGAGGACTTATACAAGGCAGGACTCCGTCTTGTAGAGTTGCTGAGTCACCAGTCGTTGAGGCAGTATGGTGGCTCAGTGGTTAGCACTGCTGTCTCACAGCACCAGGGACCCGGGTTTAACTCCACCCTTGGGTGTGTGTGGAGTTTGCACATTTTTCCAATATCTATGTGGGTTTTCTCCGGATGCTCCGGTTTCCTTCCACAGTCCATAGATGTGCAGGTTAGGCAGATTGGCTGTTCTAAATTGTCCATTGTGTCCAGGGATGTGCAGGTTAGGTGGATTGGATATGCTAAATTGCCCATTGTGTCCAGGGATGTGCAAGTTAGGTGGGTTGGCCATGGGAAATGTAGGGTTACAGGGATAGGGTAGTAGGGGTGGGTCTGGTCAGGCTGTACTTCGAAGGGTCAGTGTGGATTTGATGGGCTGAATGGTCTGCTACCACACTGTAGGGATTCTATGATTACCACTCAGTAGGCCATTCAGCACCTTGGGTCCATGATGGCTCTCTCTAGAGCAATCCAGACAGTTTCATTCCCCAGCAGTATTCCCTCTGTTCCTACTTTCTTAATTTCAGTATGTTTCATTCCACCTCAATTCATCTTCAATAATTCATTGAGAAAAAAAATTCTAATATATTTTGGAGGATCACAATCTTCAGAAACTAAACCAGCTTACTACTTATAGCCTATAACACTGATATTCACTGAAATACCCTCGCTTTCTACACCTGTGATTAGGATTGCTACAAATCCACCAAGTTCCTTACTCTAACCAAATGCTGCAGGATCCATTCCTAATCTCAGATCCTAGCAATGATTCTCCTGGTTATTTCTTTTCAGGGATTTGTTGCAACAAACAAAATCAAAGCAGGAGTAGGAAAGACGTGAACACATTGGAGAGAGTGCGGAAGGGATTTACAAGAATGGCTTCCAGGGATGAGGAACTTCAGTGTTGAAGATAGATGGAAGAAGTTGGACTGTTCTCCTTGGAGAGAAGAGGACTGAGAGGATTTCAAAATCATGAGCGGGCTGGATAGAGTGGATAGGGAGAAACTGTCCCACACATAAAAGAAACAAAAATGAGGGTGTGTAGATTTAAAAGTGATCTGTAAAAGAAGCAAGAGTGAAGTGAGGAAGAAGTTTTCCATTCAGTGAGTAGTTAGGAAATGTGGTGGAGGCAGCTGGAAATGAGGCTTCAGGAGGGGCATCGAATGATTATTTGGATAAAAATAATTTACAAAGGTTTGGAGAAAAAGCAGGAGATTGGAACAAGGTAATGATATTCATTTTGAGTTGGTTGAGGCATGATGGGACAAATGGCTGCTTTCTGTGCTGCAACACCCCTGTGATTGGGTTCCTTGACCTTGCTCTGCCATTTAATGGCTCAACTAGTTATGCCTCAGCTCCAGTTTCCTGCTTCCCTCCAGAACCCTTTACTCCAATGTGGATCTAAAATGAGCATAGGTCTGAGTCTGGCATTGTGAGGACCCTTGCAAATGATGAAAATTTTGAGTACAGAGCTTGTTAAAATGATTCATGTACAATTGTGAACGTCCACACAAAACTACAATTCCACACATGTTGCATTGAAAGGCAGCAATATCTGTGTTTTCATCTTTACTCAACCAGATCATAACAATAAAGGCTTTGTGCGAGATGAAGGTCATTGGATAGCATTCTCATCTGTGACTCAGGAACAACAGACCATTAGCTGAAGCAGGAGTGCGTTATCCAGGTCAACGCTGCAGCGTAACACTGAGAGAGTGCCACATTGTTGATGATGTAGTCTGTTAAACGAGGCATCAAAATCCAGCCTAGTATTCTCTCTTAAGTGAGTGTAAAAGGTTCCAATGTGCTTTTGTAGAAAAGCAAGGGACGTCTGGAGTCCTGACCCATAGTAGTGAAGACAGTGGTATAGTGGTGATGCCATTAGAGTAAACTAGAACCCCAAGCTAATGTTCTGGGGATATGGGTTTAAATCCAACCACAGCAGGTAGTGGAATTTGAATCCAATCAAATCTGAAATGTAACAAAATCTGCTGTAATGGTAACCATGTAACTCTCATCATAAAACCCCCATCTGGTTCACGATTGGCAGGAAGGCTATAATTCTTAACTGGTGTGGCCCACATGTGACTTTAGTTTGGCTCTTTACTGCCTTCTGAAATGACGCTTGCAGTTCAAGGGCAATTAGGGATGAACGAGAAGCCCTGGCCTTGTCAGTGATGACTGTGTCCATGTACGAATAAAAGAATTTAACTTCAGGCATTGGGGATGCATTTCTCAGGACTTTGGAGACATGATTGAGGCAAAATAGTGAAAATGAATGAATGATTTATTTCTTGTTACATGTATCTTGAGTTTACCGTGAAAAGTGTTTTGTTGCCACAATCCAGCGCCATTTTGCGTTACAATAAGAATAAAAAGAAATTATTTAAATAAGAGTTTATCTTCTGTTCAAATTGGGATCTCAAGTGCAGCTTCAGGGTTTCTGCAATGTGTTCCAGTCCTCAAGGAGCCCTGCTCCAGGAACAGCAACAACCTTATCGAGTCCCAGTTCTGCTATCACTCGCTGACACCACCAGGGGTCCAGGTTCTGGGCACCACCACCACCAGGAGTCCAGGATCCGGGCATCGGGACCACTGCCAGGTGCCTAGTATCCTGCCTACCACTGTCCTGAGTCCAGGCTCTGGGCCTACTGCCACTATCACAAGGAGTCCCAATCCACACTGCCAATGCTGCAGCCATAACCCTGCCAACACTCCTCCAGCCTCGCAGATAAAGAGGAAATGAAGGAGAGAAGAAAACAGATGAAAAGTACGCAGAGAAAGTGATACCGCTGGCTTGGAGCAGATGGGCTCCAACAAGTCTGCCTACCAGCTACCATGTAGGCGACATCTTGGAACAAAGAATACCTGAGGTTGACTCCTTGTTCTGTGGTCCCGCCCACTTTGCAATTTTGCCAGAGTCAGCTTCCGAGGAAACGACAGCCCCAGTGGGAATAGAAGATCTAAAGCTGAGGGGTTTTTTTGGGTCTCACCTGTTCTGTAACAGGCAGCATTCAGGCCATCCTCCCAGCTGTTCAAGATGGTCACCCATGGGATGCCCTTGTAGCCATAATCCAGTTGCTTCAGCAATGCAAATGACCCATTCCTGCCCTTTGTCTGAGGAGTCCGTCTGGGGGCGAGAGCAGAAAGGTGGTTTACTCCACTGTATTTGGCTGACTGTTTGGTTCCTTAGGAATTTTTGTGCTAGCAAAAACAGAGGAAGGTGAAAATGACACAGAAAGTCTCACTTTCATTTCAAATTAGGCTCCAAAAATGGAACATTTCAATATGTGCCCCATGTTGATGTTACATTATTAGTTTCATAGCTAAGGACTTGAAATCATAAATAAATCCCTTAGATCAAACAAAGGTTATTCCTTTCCTGCTTGTAATTCAGTGCTCAAAGCTGAAATTTTAAAAATTGCCTCTGACACAAAAGCAGCCCCTAATCATATTGTGTCTCCAAGTCAAAATCCACCTGAAATGTTAGATTCTTTTCTGTTTCAAACACAATCAGCCGTCTCTGACATGCAGAGAGAGCAACTTTGAAGACGATCCAGACAACAGTGGATGCTCTTGAATATTTTATAAATTGTGGAGTCATGTAATGTGCTTATTTAACAGATACAGCATTTGAAGTGCGTAGTTTTCCGATTGATTGATAACGAAGGTTTTAATATTCCTCTCTTGTTCTGAAACTTTAAGAAGTCGCTGAATGCCTGCTGAGTGATATTAGCAAGGAATTGTATGTATGGAAATGCGACACTTTGGTAGTTTAACCCTCTTGTAAAACCAAATAAGATGTTCTGTAAGAGGCTGAACAAAGACATTCCAAACACAAAGTATTGAAAGGTTTGTCACAAAAGCTGCACAGCCTGATTTCAGCCCGAAGTATTACTGAAGGGTTTCAGGTTTTATTGAAGCCAGGGTGATGACCTCACGGAGTGCAATGGGGAACCAGAGCCTGTTTGATATGGCAATTGAAACCTTCCATGTGGCAGTTATTGGAAAACATAAAATTAATTGATCCTGCAGTCCATGTCTTGGCCAAAATGGAAATGTGTTAAAGTGAGACCTTATGTAATGAGAATGAGGAGGCAGCAGTGTTGTGGTAATGTCACTGGGCTGGTGATCCAGAGCCCCAGGCTATTATTCTGGGGATGTGACTTTCAATCCTACCATGACAGATGGTGAAATTTGAATTTGATAACAAACATCTAGAATAAAAATGGAAAACTCATGACAACTATGTAACAGTTGTCATTGTCAACTGTTGTAAAAACTTGTCTTAATCACTAATGCCCTTTAGGGAAGGAAATCTGCTGTCCGCACTTGGTGTGACCTACATATGGCTCTAGATCCAACAGTAATGTGGTTGACTCATAACTGTCCTCCAGACATTTCAGATGGGCAATAAATACTGGTCTAATCAGCGATGCCCACATCCCATGCGACAATACTTAAAAAAAGAGTTGATGTAGGGCATAATGCAACAGTTCCTTGCATGAGGTGGGGAAGACACAGGAACAACCCATACTACAGAAATTAACATTAAGTAAAATAGTTCAACTAAACAATTTTTTACATATATACCAGAGTCAACAGCAGTGTTTATAATGAAGCAGAAACCATTACCAGAAGAGACTGGAAGAGCCTCAGATAGAAAACTCTCGACAGGCTGTGTCCCAAAGATCATGACAGCTCCAACAATAAAGACACATCAAACCAGGCGTAATATCTAATGATTTGCCATTACGTCAGCAAAACAGCAGAGTTACACAACTGCTGGAACCCTGACAACTTTGAAAGTGAACGCTATCATAGCAAAACTGATCAAGAAAATCACACAGGGGTGATTTAGGACTTAAGGAAAAAAACCATCATTGTGGCAGTTTTCAGTGCTTCAGATCAATAAACATGGTAATGGTTAGATCATTTCATTTGACCATTGTAGCTATTACCAACCCTATCTTTCTCTCCAGTCCAGCAATGAGAATTTCAAAGCTGGTAATGAACATGGTTGTCGCCAAGGAGCCAAAACTTTATTATTTTGAAATTGATCAGTGTTTCCTTCAATGTAAAAGCAACCACAAGTCATAGCACCTGGATGTACAGAGGTGTAATCATGCATCAAAGGAATTGGAATTTCAGTTTATGCTACTAAAAACTAGAGCAATTCCTTTGTGTTGTGTTAGCCAAACATGGGTTATCAATGCAAAAGTAAAGCACTGCAGATGCTGAGATTCTGAAATAAAAACAGCAAGTGCTGGAAACCCTAGAGGGTCTGACAACTTTTTTATTTTGTTTATTATTTCAAGGGATGTGAGTGATCACTGTCAAGGCCAGGATTTGTTGTACCATAGTAAGCACTCTATGCTAATGCCTCACAGCATGGTATGGCAACAGCTCCGCCCAGGACTGAAAGAAACTACAGAGAGTCATGAACACAGCCCAGACCATTACACAAACCAGTCTCCCATCCATTGACTTTGTCTACACTGCCTCAGGAAAGCAACCAACTTAATCAAAGAGCCCTCCCATTCTCTTATACTGTATTCTATCCTTCTCCTTTGGCAGAAGATACAAGTTGTATGCACATAAACACAAATATCAAGAACAGCTTCTTCCCCACTGTTATTAGACCTTTGAATGAATCTCTTAAATGTTAATTCTGATCTCTCTTTCTCTGCACCTTCTCAGCAGCTGTAACACTGTCTCTGCATTCTGTTCTGTTACCATGATGCAGTTGTACAGTACAGTCTGCCTGTAAAGCACATAACACAACACTTTTCACTGTACCTCGGTACACGTGACAATAATAAATCAAATCAAAATCGTTCCTAATTATCATTGAACTGAGCGGATGGCTAGGCTCATTGCAGAAGGCAGTTAAGAGTCAAACACATTAGCTGTAGGGTTGAAGTCACATGTAGACCAGACTGGGTAAGGATGGCAGATTTCTTTCCCTAAGGACATCAGTTAACCAGATGGGCTTTAATAGCAATTGATGATATTTTCATGGTCACTATTACTGAGACTAGCTCTTGATGCCAAATTTACTAAACTGAAATTTCAGCAGCTCTGTGGTGGGGAATTGAACTCATGTCCCCAGAGTATTAACCTGTATGACTAGATTCCTAACTCAGTGACATTACCACTACATCACCATCAGCGTAGGGGAAGACAGCAATACTGTTACTTGTTAATGACCTGCCACCCTTTCACACGCTCTTGATGAAAGATGGTTGACCTGAAATGAAATGTGAAGTTTATTTACCTCTCCATGAATGCTGCCTTACCTGCTGAGCATTTCCAACACTTCCTCTTTTTAATCCCAATTATTAATTTATTCAGAAGTATGCTGCTGGAAATAGTACTCTGTAGAATCGTTTAAAAAGGCTGTTGTAAAGCAGGTGGATATTTCCCAGTTCGCATTGAAAATCTTGAAAGCAGGGAAGTATAGTTCACTGCGCACTATTGAACATTGGGCAAGGTGGTTGGAACAGATAATTATTGTAATCAGTTTGAGACGGTTGACAGGGAAAATATTTCTCCAACATGGCACTGTTATATATTTTCAACAAGAGTCTGAATATGTCTATGGTTTCACCCGCTGTATAACATTGTTCTGCCTTAAATGTTATACAAAATGTTTTTGTTGATTGCTGGACAGGGATCAAAGGATTACCTCAGAGGCCAGATAGATATAGCCACCCACAGGCATCTGCAGGGAGTAGGAGGAAACGGAGGAATATGCAAAAACATTTTCTATCCAAATGTACCACATGCGGTGAAGCAACATAATTAGTGGCCTTGTTGTACTGTCACTGAGCAGACCTGATCCATGGCATGTTGTATGCTCCTTCGCAGATATTTAACAAAGAAGTAGCTGTTTTAAGCACGACAACAGCATTAGAGGCAATATATTTCACATTCCATTCACTAGATATACTCTTCACCTGGAAATGCATCCTGATTTCTTGTCTTCAAAGCCCTAGATTATAATGTTTATCATTCATAATTCACAAGTTCAGGCTTGTTAGATGATTTAGATGGCAGTGGCTCCACGTATATTCTTAAAAGTTACCAGGGCAACACAAAACCCAGACAATAAGTTAACTGCTAGGTTGAATGAGCTCCACGAAGTATGTAATTAGATTTTATCATGTTAACCTGTTGGATTGAATAAAGTGTTGTAGATCCTGTCCCTTGATTAGTTTGAGATGCATTTGTTTACCCTATGGTTGTGTTATACGAAGAGCTTCTCCTTTTGGTTCACATCATTAATTTTCCACATTAACCAAACCAAGTTCCCTGACATGAATGTTGATGAATAGTAGGACTCTGGTGATCACCAAAGATTAGAGGGGCTTTGGTATGCATGTTCACCAGTCCCTTAAGGTAGCATGGCAGATGGAGAAAGTGGCTAAGAAACCGTAAGGGATACCTGCCATTATTAGTTGAGGTATAGAGTTTAAGAGTAGGGAGGTTATGCTGGAACAGTATAAAAGCCACAGCTAGACTATTGAGATGCAGTTCTGGAATCCACATTACAGGAGGGATGTAATTACAGTGGAGAGGGTGCAGAGGAGACTTACCAGGAAATTGCCTGGGCTGGAGAGTTTTAGTTATGAAGAGAAATTGGTCCTAGAATCATAGAGTTGTACAGCACAGAAACAGACCCTTCGGTCCAACTTGACTGTGTTGACCAGATATCCTAAATTAATCTAGTCTCATTTGCCAGCACTTGGCCCATATGCCTCTAAACCCTTCCTATTCATACACACATCCAGATGCCATTTGAATGTTGCATAGGATCATAGAGCTGTATAGCATAGAAACAGACCCTTCAGTCCAACTCCTTTCCCTTGGTGCAGAGGAAATTGGGATGGATAAAATTCTGAGGCACATAGACAGGGCAGACAGGAAGAGACTTATCCTGTAACTGGAGGGATCAATGACCAGGGGCATAGATTTAAGATAAGGACAGGAGGTCTAGAGGAGATCATTGAATCATAAAATCATTGAATCCCTACAGTGCAAATAGAGGTCATTCAGCCCATCGAGACTGCACTGACCCTCGGAAGTACATTCTAGCCAGACCCACAACCCCCACCCCAAACCCTATCCCCGTAACCCTATGTTTACCCTGACTAATCCACCTAGCCTGCTCAACCCTGGACACTATGGGCAATTTATCATGGCCAATCCACCTAACCTGCACATCTTTGGAGATGTGAGAAAATATTTTCACCCAGAGGGTGGTAGGAATTTGCAACTCACTGTCTGTTAGGGTGGTAAAGGCAGAAACCCCCATCAGATGTCATTCAAGGCTATCGGCCAAGTGCTGGGAAATAGTGTTATGAGGTTGAAGGTGTGTACTGTACCTTTAAGAGACAGTGAATGCTCCTCTGCACTGAGACCTAACAAGAGCAGTCTCGGAGTGTACTGGAAAATTGAAAATGTGTAACATTTGGCTGTGAAATAGGTACCTGAGTTGGTAGCTGTTTTGACAACAATTCTAATTTAACCAATAGTTTAAATTATGCCCCAAAATACTAAAAACCAATCGAGTTTGAATTTATTATTTTGCCAACATCAAGCCAATGAGACGATTCGATCTTGGGGATATAAAAATGGCAGGCAGTTTGAAAATCAGACAGAGGAACTCCATCAAAAGAGACCCAAGACATTGAAACACTCTCTATCAAAGGGACTTTTTCATATGAAACATCCTCACAGTAAAAAGAAAGAAGATGACCCAGAGAGATTTTCAGCCGAAAGAAGACAGACATCAAGGATGATAGCCACTGTGTGGTTTCGAAATTAAGTTGATGTAATTTTAATAAGTGTTGTATTGGAACAGCATATTGTTACAGAGTTGGAGGCAGGTAATAAGCAGTTAGGGGAAAGGAGGGCTTAGATTTTTGAATAGTTGTTTAATGCTCACTTTTAGAGTTAAAGAATAAATTGATATTATTTCCTTTAAATATTATAATGTGGGAGTTCTCTGTCACTCATATTTTTTTAACAGATTATGAAGCGAGGTGAGCTTTTCTGGGTGTTTGGTTTAATTAGCAGAGGAGTTCACTGCCGTGTCGTAACAATAGGATTAGAATGGTCATGTGGTAAGTCCAGATTTGATGGGCTGAAGGGCCTTTTTCTGTGCTGTAGGCCTCAATGAATTCATGAGCGTTAAACTGTACCAGATTTCTCCTTCCCTGCCTCTCTCTCTCTAAGTTCTTGTTTATCAAGACAGGGAGAGATGGACACTGGATTGGGTTTTAAGCATCCAGACTGGTTCAGACCAGCTAGTAATCCTCATTCTCCATACAAAGAATTGCTGATCTCAGTCTAGCCAAAAAAAAAGGTGGGATTCAAGGAGGTTGCCTGCTTCCTCATGAATGCTGGGGAAATTGTAAAGGTCACCACAAGTCAAGGGGAAAGAAATGTGGGGTCACATGCTAGTTTTCATGGGAATTGTTTAAAGAATTGCTATTCCTGTTGCATTGGCTCCACCCCATTCCTCAGATCTCACACATTAAAGGCCGAAGCTTATGGCTGTGTCAGTTTTGTCATGTTCCATGGAGGGTTTCTCTCTTGGATGGTAAATGAGATCTCTTGCTGTATTTTACCAAACTCGTCTCCTTATCTATCCCACCTATCTCACATGATTCTAGCCCCATTCTACCACCCACTGTATGCAGAACAAGTCACTACTGCCGGGATCTCCCAGAGCCAATCCCATCATTAAAGGCTGTTTTGCATCCAACCAGGCACTGTCAGTCCATAGCTGCCAGTATGGATCCATATATTTGCCCTGAGCATGGCAGACAGGGGGAAATGCACACCTCACTTTATGGGCAGATACCTGGGTGTTGTAGAAGCAGCCCCGAGGACTGGCAGTGGAACCCTTAATATCAGACCATGCCAGTCTGCCCCGAGGTTACCACTGCTGTTAAAACAATCTCAGTGCCTGGGGAATGCCCAGCGCTGCAGGGAAGTAGGTTGATATCCTTCTCCATTCTTCCAAGATCAGTGCCAACATCTTCTCTCCGATACCTCACCCTCACTCTCTCTGCTCCTTTACCCACCTCTTCCCAAAACTCGTGTTCCTCCACTCTCACTATCACCTGCAACATGTTCCTTCACTTACGCTCACCCACCCAAGCCCTGACATCACGAACCCTGCATGCCATCTGTGATGCCCATTCACTTGGAGTAACTCCCCACCAAGAGTAACAGCTGTGCCACCCACTTCCATCTCCATTGATACCCGCCTCTCTCACACTCCAGGCCAAAATGTCGTGGTGGGGATAATGCTGCCCAACATTCAGCTGCTTACCCCTTATGAGAGGGTCCTGACTGACCACTTCCAATGGCTGACTGTCCAAGACCCTGGACTGGTATCAGAGGTTGCCCTGTGCCAGGATCCCATGACCAATTGCTGTCTCCCCTGACTTGACTGAGCACTGTTGACAACCATAACAAGTTTCCTGGCTTTGTGTCTGTGCTAAGTGGCAAGACAGTCCAACAGTACTGTGAGCCTGGTATCTCTGCCTGAGGAGCAAAGCATAAAAACAAGGCAAGGCAGGGATGTTTCAAGCATCCAGGTTTTTCAGAACAAGTGAGTGTTAGAGGTCAGAGGTACAAAATATAAAAAAAACGAAAGAACTGCAATGCTGGAAATTGAAACACAAATAGAAATTGCTGGAAAAGCTCAGCAGAACTGACAGCATCTGTGAAGAGAAGTCAGAATTAACATTTCGAGTCCAGTGACACTTCCTCAGAACACTGGCTCATTAACAAGTAATAATCCCCCAATAGGCAACTGTCCATAGTGAGAATCTTGCCTCAATGCCTGAAACTCAGTTAAAAGATGCAGCGAGTTGCTCCCGATGTCAAGACAGGCCGCATTGGGTGTCTCACTGCAGTTCGCCCATGTTGCTCAGGCCCTTATAAGATTGCACCTAAAGAGTTTTACTTCAGCTTTTGGAGAGAGCAGATATATCTGTACCAGTTCCATAAGGTCCTTGTAATTATATCTGACCAAACATAGTTGTACTTATTATTAGCATTTGCGATAAAACTTTGTTCTAGAAGAAAGAATAGTATGTTATCTGGATCCCTCTATTTTCTAGGAGAAAGTGAGGACCGCAGATGCTGGAGATCAGAGTCGAAAAGGGTGGTGCTGGAAAAGCACAGCCGGTCAGGCAGCTCCTGAGGAGCAGGACAATTGACGTTTCGAGCATAAGCCCCACACTTTTCATCCCTCCACTTCCTGCCTATTCACAAATCAGTCAAGATGCTTCTTAAATGTTACAATTGTGGCCATTTCTACCATCTCCTCTGGCAGCACATTCTAGGCATTTACCACCCGCTGTGTAAAAACAAACTTACATCTCACATCTCCTTCAAACTTCCCCTCTTTTACCTTAAATGTATATGCCCTAGTAATTGACATTTCTACCCTGGGACAAGCTCCAACTATAACTATCCATTCTATCCAGGCCTCTCATGATTTTGGAAACTTCTTTCAGGTCGCCCCGCAGCCTCCAACATTCAAGTGAAAATAAACCTAGTTTGTCCAATCTCTCCTCGTACCTAATACCCTCCAAACCAGGCAATATCTTGGTAAATGCTCTCTGTACCCTCTCCAAAGCCGCCACATCCTTCTTGTGGTGTCGCAACCCAGGACTGAATACAATATTTCAGATGTGGCTGAACTAAAGTTCTACACAGCTGCAACATGACTTGCCAATTTTAAACTTTGTGCCCTGACTGATGAGGGTAAGTATGACCAACTAGTTCAGTTGTGTTGTCATCTTTGGGGAACTGTGGACCTGTATGCCTAGATCCCTCTGTATATTAACCCTTCTAAGGGTTCTGCTATTTACTGTACATTTCCCTCTTGGATTACACCTTCCAAAATGTATCGCCTCACATTTGTCCAGATTAAATTCCATCTACCGATTCTCCGCCCAAGTCTCCAACCTCTCTATTTCCTGATACATCCTCTGGCTATCCTCCTCACTGCCACAGCTTCCCCAGTCTTTGTGTCATCCATAAGCTTACTAATTGAGACCACCGACATGCTCCTCCAAATTATTTTTACGTTACAAGTAACAGGGGTCCCAGCACTGATCCCTAAGGAACACCACTGTAACAGACCTCCAGTCAAAATAATATCCTTCCATTGCTACTCTCTATCTTCGATGACTAAGCCAGTTCTGCATCCATCTTACTAGCTCACCTCCAATCCCATGTGACCTCACCTTCTGTATCAAAATGCCATGAGGATCCTTGTTAAAGTCCATACAGACAACATTCACGGCTCTAACCTCATCGGTCATCTTTGTCACTTCCTCAAAAAACTCAAACAAGTTTGTGAGACATAACCTCCCCTGCATGACATCATGCTGCCAATCGCTAAAGAGTCCATATTTTCCCAAATGTGAATAAATCATGTCCCTAAAAATCTTCTCCAATAATTTCGCTACCATTGACATAAGGCTCACTGGCCTGTAATTTCCTGGATTATCCCTGATGCCTTTCTTAAACAAATGAACAACATTCTCCAGCTCTCTGGGACCTCTCCTGTGATTAAAGATTACATACAGAACCCCAGCAATTTCCTTCCTCACCTCCCTTAGTATTCTTGGATAGATCCCATCAGGGCCTGGCGACTTGTCTACCCTAATGCTTTTCAAAACATCTAACACCATCTCCTCTAATATACCAACATGCCCCACAATATCAACGCAGCCCTCTCCAGGCACAGTGTCTCCTATATAGAAACTCTATGGTAGTGTATCCTCTACCACTAATAACTAGTTAGGCCCAAGACAAAGACAAGATAAATGGAGGACTGGTGGCAGCAAACTAACGTGAGATGCAAAGAGTGATCATCCTTGGAATGGTCACGACAACAGAGTCATAGAGATGTACAGCTCAGAAACAGACCCTTCGGTTCATGTCTTCTATGATGACCAGATATGCTAAACTAATCTAGTCACATTTGCCAGCCTTTGACTCATATTCCTCTAAACCCTCCCTATTCACATACCCATTCAGATGCCTTTTTAATGCTGTAATTGTACCAGCCTCCATCACTTCCTCTGGCAGCTCATTCCCTAACATGCACCACCCTGTACACGAAAAAGTTGCCTCTTAGGCCCTTTTTAAAATTTTCCTCTCTTACCCTAAACCTATGCCATTTAGTTCTGGACTTGCCCCACTCCATCAAAAAGGCCTTGTCTATTTCTCCTATCTATGCCCATCTTGATTTTATAAACCTCTATAATGTCACCCCTCAGTCTCTGATGCTCCAGGGAAAACAGCCCCAGCCTATTGAGCCTCTCTCTACATTTCAAATCTTCCAACCCTGACAACGTTATTGTAAATCTTTTCTGAACCCTTTCAAGTTTAACAACAGCTTTCCGAAAGGAGGGAGGCCAGAATTGCATGCAACATTCCAGAAGCGGCCTAACCAATGTCCTGTACAGTCGCAACATGAACTCTCAACTCCTACACTTGAGGCTCTGACCGACAAAGGAAAGGATACCAAACACCTTCTTCACTATCCTATCTAACTGCGACTCCACCTTCAAGCAGCTATGAACCTGCACTCCAAGGTCTCTTTGTTCAGCAACACTCCCCAGGACCATCCCATTAAGTGTATAAGACCTGCCCTGATCTGCCTTTCCAAAATGCAGTGCCTCACATTTATCTAAATTAAACTCCATTTGCCACTCCTCGTCCCATTGGCCCATCTGATCAAGATCCCATGGTACTTTGAGATAACCTTTTCATTGTCCACTACACCGCCAAGTTTTCCAGACGGAGCAGAATCCTTTGTTTTTTGGTCATAAACTGCCTTAGCCTCTTTCTGGGCAATGTTCCATTTTTTTAGTTTTACTTTCTTCAGGGACATTTTCACAAAGGTTCATAAAGGTTCAAACTGCCTTGGAGCACAGGCTGACAGCTCACAGTGAGATGGATGTCTTTTCAATGCAGTGTTAAATTAAACACGTGTTGACCTGTTCATATTGCAGGTTACAAGAAAATCAGTGACTTCCTCTACCATCCTGGCCAACTGTTACACATTTCCTGGTCATCTATCTCATTGCTGACTGTGGAGCTATGATATTTAAGAATTGGGTTGCCGAGGTAATGACAGCAGATCCGAAACGACGAACTGTTAAACTGGAGAAGTTTTCAGAAAAGGCGTAACAGGATGTTGCCAAGATTGGAGGGCTTGAGATATAAACAGACTGGAAAGACTGGGACTTTATCCACTGGAACATAGGTGGTTAAGGTGTGACCTTATTGAGGTTTATAAAACCATGAGGGGCATAGTTCGGGTGAATGACAAAGGTCTTTCCTCTGGGGGAGTTCAAAGCTAGGGGGCATATTTTCAAGGTGAGAGGAGAAAGATTTAAAAAGGACCTGAGGGACAACCTTTTCACACAGGGGGTGGCTCACATGTGGAATGAACTGCCAAAGGAAGTGGTAGATGCGGACACAGTTAGAATGTTTCAAAAACATTTAGATAAGTTACATGAATAGGAAAGATTTGGGCCAAATGCAAAGACAGATGGGACTCGTTTAGTTTGGGGAATATTGTCATTGTGACTGGCTGGACTGAAGCGTCTGTTTCCATGCTGACTAACTCTATAACTGTCTGTGAAGTTTTTGGGATGTGCTGGAGGCATTAAAGATGTGATATAGATTAACTTCTTTCTTTATATCAATAAATAGTTTTGCTGTGATATTGAAGGCTTTACATTCTGCCCACCCCCCCATATGTTTAAATATAACCCATCACAGTGTTCGGGGAAGAACAAGGATCCTTCCCTCCATCTCAACATCAGCCACAATAGAACATCAGGGCCACACCAATTCCCCACAGCAACCACCCTGTCACTTCTCTGGCTGAGACTACTGACTCATGTTGTAGGCCCAAACTCATAAAGAAACAAAATGTAAATCGAAATTGATGATAATGTACAACAGATCAGAAAGGGTTCTGTGGCGAGAGAGAAACAGAGTTAACCTTGCAGGCTTGTGAACTTCGATCAGAGCTGGGAAACATGAGAAATACATTGGGTTTTGAATAGGCAGAGCTTGAGTAGCCTTCTCTTAAATACATTATTCGATTCACTGTGGTTGCAATTTTCATATTTTCACCATGTTTTAGGTAAGGAAACTTCTTCTGAATTCCCATTGGCTTTTATGGAGTCTATCTCATGTTGATGGTTATGTTCTTTCCCATAATTAGCAACGTTCTCTCTATATCCACTATCAAAACCTTTCCTAATTTTAAACTCTGCCAATAGGTCAATTAAGTGCTTTGAAACAATTTTACTTCCTTTATTTTTCTGATTGCCTTCCCATTGCCTTACCTGATGAACATTTTGTTATTTTATCCCGCTACCCGAAAGCACACCTTCCATTTTGTTCTTCCTCTCAGCCTTTCCTCCTTCCAACTGTTCAAAGCCCATTTCTTACTTCTCCCAGTTCTGTGGAAGATCATAGGCCATCAATGTTAACCTTGTCTCTCTCTCTCTCTCTCTCTCTCTCTCTCTCTGTCTATGGAAGGTTCTTGATCATCACCTCCACCATTTTCTGGTTTAGCGTTGCTTTGATTATTTTACTTTTTTTGAAATTTCACTGCAGGTAGAAGAAAGTATAAAGTTGACCCAGCGCCAAGCACTAATCCCTGTACTAAAAGGGCAACTTCCCATCCTGTTATGTCATCCACTCCTCCCCCTTTTTCTCCACATTATTAACAGAATATCAACCACTAGGAAGTATTTCAGACATGGAAACTGATGGTGTCTGGAGAGACTCAATCTGAGAGAGCAGTCCTCACCACATGCTTTGGATTACTGGCTCCCTTTGAAGCAATGCCAAGGAACTTAGCAACTCGGGCGTGGGTTCACAGCACAGACTCTAATACTGAGCCTATCTACTGATGCTGTGTCCCGATACTGAGCTCTCAGCAGTCATCATTGTAACATGTAAGAGTAAATTCACTTATCCCTCAGCCCCCTGGCGATAGCTGTATGCACAGGGAGCTATGACAGGAGAATTGATACAATGTGGATTCCATGGATGGGCTTAGCCATATTTTTGGCCCAACTCCCATTGAACAACGGGAGATCAAATTCTCAGCAACATACCGGGGAAAGGCAGCGACTGTTTCGTTTTCCCTTACTTCTTCATGGGTATTCTTCTGTGTCTCTCTCCTACCTACAGTCCTGCCTGTTACAGTCATAGAGTCAGAGAGTCCTACAGCACGAAGTAGGCCCTTTGGCCCAAACTGGTCCGTGCTGACCAAAATGCCCATCCACACTAACCCCATTTCCCTGCACTTGGCCCATATCCTTCTAATCATTTCCAGTCCATATATTTGTCCAAATGCCTTTTAACTGTTGTTCATGTACCCGCCTCAACCATTTCCGCTGGCAGCTCTTTCCATATGCATACCACCCTCTGTGTAAAAATGTTGCCCCTCAGGTTCCCTTTTACTTTTTCCTCTCTAACCTTAAACTGATGCCCTCTAGTCCTCGGTTCCTCAACCCTGGGGTAAAAGACTGAGTGCATTCACCCTATCCATGCCTCTCATGATCTTATACACCTCCATAAGTCTCCCCTCAGTCTCCTCTACTCTAAAGGAAAAAGTCCTTGCCTGTCCAAACTCTCCCTATAACTCAGACCATTGAGTCCAGGCAACATCCTTGTAAATTTCTTCTGCACTTTTTCTAGTTTAATAACATCCTTCCTACAGCAAGGTGACCAAAAACTGAACAAATACTCTAAGTGTGGCCTCACCAATGTCCTGTACAACTGCAACATAACTTCCCAACTTTTATACTCAATACTCAATACCCTGACTGATGAAGGTCAGTGTGCCAAAAAGCCTTCTTCACTGCCCCGTTTACCTGTGACTCCACTTTCAGAGAACTGTGAACCTGAACTCCAAGGTCCCTTGTCCCACTACACTCCTTAAGGCCCTTCCATTCACCATGATACTCTTGCTTTGATCTGACCATCCAAAATGCAAGACCTCACACATATCTATATTAAACTCCATTTACCATTTCTCAGCCCACTTTCCCAGCCGATCAAGATCCTGCTGCAATTTCTAATAACCTTCCTCACTCTCCATGACACCGCCTGTTTTAGTGTCATCAGCAAACTTACTAATCATGCCTTGTACATTCTCATCCAAATTATTGATATAGATAACAAACAGTAATGGGCCCAGCACCAACCCTGAGGCACTCCTCTAGTCACAGGCCTTCAGTCCAACAAACATCCTTCCACTATTACTCTCTGCTTCCTACCATCAAGCCAATTTTGTATTCAATTTGCCAGGTCCCCCTGGATTCCATGTGATCTCATCTTCCAGAGCTGCCGACCATGGGGAACCTTATCAAAGACCTTACCGAAATCCATATCGATTACGTCAACTGCCCTACCCTCATCAACCTTCCTGGTCACTTCGTCGAAGAACTCTAACTAATTTGTGAGGGATGATCTCCCACTCACAAAGCCATGCTGACTACTCTTAATAAAACCCTGTCTTTCCAAATGCATGTGTATCTTAGCTCTTAGAATCTTCTCAGGTATCTTACCCATCACAGGTGTTAAGCTTACTGGTATATATTTCCCAGACTTTTCTTTGCAGCCCTTCTTGAATAAGGGCACAACATTCGCTACCCTCCAGTCTTGCGGGACCTCACCTGTGGCTAATCATGATGCAAAACTATTAGCCAGGGCTCCCTCAATTTCTTTTCTTGTCTCTTGCTGTGTTCTTGGGTATATCTGATCACGACCAGGAGATTTACCCATTATCATACATTCTAATATATCCAATTCCTCCTTTACTGTGATATCGACTGTCCCCAGGATATCTCCACTAACGTCCCCAAGTTCCTAAGTCTTCATGTCTTTCTCCACAGTAAACATAGAGGAGAAATATTCATTGAGAACCTCGCCCATCTCCTGTAGTTCTACACAGGGGTGGCATAGTGCCTTGGTGGTTTGCAATGCTACCGCACAGCAACAGGGTCCCAGGTTCAATTCCAGCCTCGGGCAACTGTCTGTGTGGAGTTTGCACATTCTCCCCGTGTCTGCGTGGGTTTCCCCGGGGTGCTCCGGTTTCCTCCCACAGTCCAAAGATGTGGAGGTCAGGTGAATTGGCCATGCCAAATTGCTCATCATTCAGAGGGAAATGGGTCTGGGTGTGTTACTCTTCAGAGGGTTGGTGTGGACTTATGGGGCTGAAAGGCCTGTTTCCACACTGTAGGGAATCTATCACATACATATCCATTTTGGTCCTTGAGGGGCCCTATTCTCTCTCAAGTTATTCTTTTTTCCTTTAATATACTTAAAGAAACTCTTTGGATTCACCATTTGTTTCTTCTCAGTTTGTAAGTACCTTCTCGCTGTGTATTGCTACTCTCCCCTTACCTAATTGGTCGATCAGACTGCAGTTGTGTCTCCTTGATCTACTCCTCATCTACAAGAACACATCTGCACACGTCCGCCAGCCCACTCACTAGATAGTGAATTAAAGAGAAGCCCAGCCAGCTTCGCTCTCTCACCAGCCACTATCTCCTCCCCTACCCTCCAGCACTATCCCCCATCATAGTGGGATTGCTGAAGCTACTGGTATGTTCTGCCTGGCAGAAATCATCAAACTCTAACCAGATCATGGATCACATTTGAGACATCTCTGTTCTGTGTAATGCAGCTATTCACATGCAGACCTATCTCCCAGTAAAGTTCCATTGTTTCCTTGTTTTCTGACCAATTGCCAAGTACCAGGACCCCAATACAGTGATAAATTATAAAGGAGTCATTTGGAATACGGAACTGGAGTATTGTGAGAAACATGTCGTTGTTCAATAATATATTTATATCATGATTTTAGATCTCTAATCCAAGAGACTTCACAGGAGCATTATAAAACAATACAACACTGAACTGCAGAAGGAGATGTTAGGTCAGATAATCAAAAAGGTATTAAAGAGGTAGGTTTTAAGAGCAACCCCAAGAGAGGAATACAAGGTAGAGAGAGAGAGAGGTGCTGGGAGGGTATTTCGGAGCTTGAGACCAAAGTAATTGATAACTTGGTCATTGATGGTGTAGAGAGGTAGTGAGGTGCTAGAAGGGTATTTCGGAGCTTGAGACCAAAGTAATTGATAACTTGGTCATTGATGGTGTAGAGAATTAGTGAAGTCCTGGAAGAGTATTTCAGAGCTTGAGACCGAGGTAATTGATAACTTGGTCGTTGATGGTGTTGCAGGTTAACTTGGGAATACAACAAGAGGGCAGAATGAGAGGATTGCAGCTGTCTCAGAGAGTTAGAGGAGATAACAAAGGCAGGGTAGAGCAAAGATACGGAGAAATTTTAATTTATTGGTCAATAAATTTTGAAAAAGCTGCAAGACAGTTGCACGTAAAATTGTGAATCAGTTCAGGTTTGGGTTGGTTGCATTCAAGTCAGTTGCTATAACTGGAACAGAATGATCTTGAATGTTTTCAATGCTAGTAGGATTATTAATACTGGAGCCTGGTCTTCTTTCAGTCAACACCTCTCTGGCCCTTGTAAATCAGGGATCAAGGTCAATTGGCAAAGCTCAGTCCATTTCTGCTGGAGATCAATCCCACTACCGTACTCTGTGCCTGCAAGAGGCAAATTGGCTCCAGTGCATGTGCACAATGAAAGACTGAGCAGACTGGGAGTTTTAATTTCCTTAAGAAGACTGAGAAGAGACAAAATAGAGGTCTTTAAAATTATGGATGAGTTTGCTAGCATAAAATGTTTCTGCCTGTGGGTGAGTTGAAAAATGAGGGCCATAGGCATAAGATAGTTATTAATATATCCAACAGGGAACTCAGGAGAACCATCTTCATTCAAAGGGTACTTAGAGAGTGGAACTTGCTACCACTTGTCAATGGTAGTGATAACGAGCATTCAAGGAGAAGCTGGATAAGTACATGAGGGAGAGGAGGATCGAAGGATATGCAGGTAACATGAAATGGGTGGACACTCATGTGAGTCAGTTGAGTTGAATGTCCTGTTGCTGTGCTAAGAAATTCTGTACCATTATATATGTTAGACCTCATTGGAGTCGAAAGGGTTAAATCAGCGCAGAATTGGATTGTAACAAGCAGGTGGAGGGAGTATCTATGCAGAATGTGAACTATCAAGTCTACAAACTGGAGCTTCTACTTTATTGCTAACTTTAATCCATAATTCTTAAAAGGAACAAATTAAATTCAATGACACAACATGTATCTCATTTTTCACAGACACTGTTGTTACCAGTGCATTTCAATGACCTGCAAACTATTATTTTAATGGGTGTCTGTATTCAAATTCTGCTATTGTACATTAGAGGGACTTTCAGTTCGTAACTGAATTACCATCTATTGTCTTGTCAGGATGAATTTGTCTAACAACCAACATTCCGGAACTAGGAATTGAATGTAAACATTTTAAAACATAAAACTAAAGGCTGACATGCCTGAAGACTTTAACCCTTTGCCAGTGCATCCTGCCCATTAGACAAAAAGATTTTCACTGTGCTCGCCCTTAAATCATATGTATAACACAAATTATTTTTAACAGCAACGATTCTTGTATTATAAGTGTAACAGCTAATGTGCACACTACAAATTTCAACACAACAAACATGAGATCTCAAATAAGATTCACTTGTTTTTGTATTTTGTGTTGTGTAGAGGATTTAGGTTGGCTCTTCCCACAGCTTGAATGAACAACATTTTAGTGTTCATCTCCAGTATATCCCAGAGTAAAGGGCTTTCAATTTCAGACTGAGATGAGGAAGAATTTATTCTCTCTGAGAGTTGTGAGTCTTTGGAACTACTTGCCACCGAGAGCCATGGTGCAGAGTCCTTGTGCACATGTAAAGCTGAGATAGAGAGATTCTTGATCATTTAGGGAATCACGAGTAAAGAGGAGAATGGATGTGAGGAATCTTGGATCAGTCATGATCCGATTGAATGGTGGAAGGGGCTGACTGGCTTACTTATGTTCCTATTTCTCATGGTCTTACCATCTTATCTAAAGAGTTAGACAAGCTTAGATTTAGTGAGGACCTTTTCTTTGGCACCTCTCAGTACTGCACAGCTGCATGAGCCTGGGCTATGTGAACAAGTCCAGGAGTGGCACTTAAGCCCACAACTTCCTGAGATGGAGATAACAACATGGTCAATACATCCACTTTAAAAAAGAGTGAAGTTCTGTCTGGAAGTTCTGGATTGCTTGTGAACTACTGACATTCCAACTAGATTGGGCCCCAGTCATCCTCTCACTATGCTTTCTCACCACAGCCATTAGGAGATATCTGAACAACACATGCAGGAGCTGCAGTTACAACTTGCTAGATTAGTGGGACAAGATAAAAACTATGAGCAGGAGTAGCCAATTCAGCCCCTAGAGCCTTCTCTGCCATTTAATACGATTATGGCTGATCTTACCTCAGTCTCAACTCCACTTTCCTACTCAATCCCTGTAACCCTTTACTAATTAAAAATCTCTCTATGTCCTCTCTTAAATTTATTCAGTGACTTGGCATCCACTGCAGTCTGAGGGAGTGAATTCCAGAGATTTACAACCATTTCAGAGAAGTAATTCCTTTTTATCTCAGTTTTAAATCTGCCATCCCTTATCCTGAAACTATGACCTCTCATTCTAGATTTCCACACAAAGGGAAACACACCCGTTCCATTTCTATTCTCCTTTAGCATCGTATATACCTCAATTAGACCTCCTCTCATCCTTCTAAACTCGAGATTATGGACTTAACTGCTCCTCATTAGACAAGCCTTTCATCTCTGGAAATATTCAAGAATGGGAAGCAATGACCAGCAAGTCACGTTGTGTAAACATTTTTGAAACAAACAAGCGTATTTCCCTACTACAACAATTTCAGATATTGAAAATGTGAAATAAAAACAGCAAGTGTTGGAGATACTCAGCAGCTCTGGCAGTGTCTGTGGAGAGAGCAACAGCGTTAACATTTCACAACATGACGCCTTTCAATTGTCCAAAGTGAAGAATTACTTTATTGTTCAATCAAACCTTTACAGGAGTTTACTGAGTGAGATTCAGACATTCCCACAGGTTAGTTTGTAATTGCTCAACTATTTTGGAACAAGTCACCTTTTACCACTTTGAGATTTATTGCAGAAAGCATTGTGCAATGTTAAAAATGCTGATATTTCTTAACTTGGTTAAACCGTTGAGCTCATTACTCACTGACAGGGAGCAGGCCACCCACATTCAGTTCATTGATTTTGTTATGTTAGTACCTGCAGGAGGCAGGCAATGGATTTTCTTTTTCAGCCGTCAACCGGTTGGCTATCAATATTCCTTCACCATAAACTTTCTAAACATTCAAATTGCCAATGGAGACAGGTATCATAATGAATCTTACACTTGTATCAGTTTTTGTAGCTGTTACAGTTTGTATTTATTTACCCCAAAGTAGATCAGATGTGATTGCCAGGTCAAACCTTTCAGTGGCGATAATTTCTAAGTTCCAGGATGTGTGTAGATAAATCTACATCAAGAAGTTTGACAAGGTTCCACATGTTAGACTGGTTAGTATGGTTACATCACATGGGATCCAGGGAAGGCTATTCAATTTGATACAAAATTGACTTGACAGAAAGAGATAGAGGCTGGTGGTAGAGGGTTGTTTTTCAAACTGGAGACCTGTGACCAGCACTGTTCTGCAGGGATTAGTATTGCTCCACTGTTGTTTGCCATTTATATAAACGATTGGATGAAAATATAGGACATATCATTAGTAAGTTTGCAGATGATACCAGAATTGACAGTATAGTGGTTAGTGAAGAAGGTTATCTAAGAGTACAATGGGACCTTGATCTGCTGGAACCCTGGGCCGAGGAGTGGCAGATGGAGTTTAATTTAGACAAATGTGAGGTGTTGTATTTTGGTAAGGCAAACCAGGGCAGGACTTGCACAGTTAATGGCAGGACTCTGGGGATTGTTGCTGAACAAATGGACCTAGGGGTTCAGATGCATAGTTCCTTGAAAGTGGCAGCACAAGTAGACAGGATGGGGATGAAAGCATTTGGCACACTTGCCTTCATTGGTCAGAACATTGAGTAAAGGAGTTGGGACATCATGTTGTGGGTGTACAAGATATTGGTGAGGCCATTTGTGGAGTACCGCATACAGTTCTGGTCATCCTACTATAGGAAGGATATTATTAAATTGGAAAGGTTGCAGAAAAGGTTACTGGGACTGGAGGGTTTGAGTTATAAAGAAAGGCTGGATAGGCTCGGGCTTCTTTCCCCGTGTCATAGGAGGTTGAGGAGTTACTTTAAAGAGGTTTATAAAATCATGACAGGCATGGATAGTGTGAATAGCCAAAGTCTTTTTCCACGGTGAAGGAATTCAAAACTAGAGGGTGTAGGGTTAAGGTGAGAGGGGAAAGATTTAAAAGGGATGTGAGGGGCAACTTTTTCACACAGACCATGGTGCCTTTATGGAATGAACTGCCAAAGGAAGTGATAGAGGCTGGTACAGTTACACCATTTATCAGACATTTGATCAGATACCTGAAGAGGAAAGGTTTAGAGGAATATGGGCCAAATGCAAGCAAGTGGAACTAGTTTATTTGGGAAACCTGGTCAGTGTGATCAAATTGGACTGAAGAATCGGTTTCCGCATTGTATGACTCTGTGACTCTGAGTTGTTGACCTAGTCTCCTCATTCTAAGACATTACCCCTATACCCACCTAATATATGATTGGGTCATGGCCTTTACATCTTTTGGGCAAAACTTTGGAGCTTCAGTCAGCGAGAAGGTGATCACAATATTTTTGCAGCAATACTTACCTCCTTAGAGAAAGTCATTTGCATTGACTAAGGTGGAGAGATATGCGATAGTGAGGACTGCAGATGCTAGAGGTTAGAGTTGAGAGTGTGGTACCAGAAAAGCACAGCAGGTCAGGCAGCAGCGGTGGCTTACAGCCTGTATAGCTTAGTACATTTAGCATTCCTTGCCTGAAATATGGATTCTCCGCTCCTTGAAAGATGGAGAAATGCCAGTGTTAGGTGATGTGCTTCAGGCATCTAGTATTATTCACAGAGACTCCCAGATCACAGAGGTGACAACTTATGTACATTGTAAGTCTTTCTTAACTCTGTCCTGATCAATAGGATGAAATTAATCTGTGCAATATCAGTAAAGAAAATATACAAAACACTTTATTTTTGGCCAGAAATGTAAATGCGTTCAACTAGTTTGGTTGATAACATTGCAACGTGGTTTGAATCCTTAACAATGTTAACTGCAGCCTCAGAAGAATGCACCATACTGCATTAAGGATGGATTTTTTTTTCACTTCTCAAGCCAGCTGACCTTACAATACCTTCAGTGAGATTGGGAGATTCATGCTGAAGTTTGTGTGGCTCTAACATAGACAAGGATACATGACTTTGAATCTTTGCCTGTCAATTTGATTTTGCTGCTTTGAAAATACCCTGTCTCCTCCTCACAAAGCATCTCCCAGCTAAGGGAGGGCAGGTGGGGTGACTCAGTCTCTGCAGCTCTGTGCACAGATGCTGAGAGTTAGGCTTGAGCCATCTGGCTCAGCTTTTCCTCTGATATGCCTTCTGGATTCTTGGCCCATCCTCTGATCCAATCTTTCTCTTATCTATCTAGCCCATCAATAAATGTTAGTCTAATCTAGTACAATAACACATCCAAAATCTTACATGCCACAGAAGAATTCAGAATTTCAAAACCAATATATGATCATTTTGTTTTCACATAGCAAACCATTCTCATCTGCACCACATTCTGAATATAATGTGATCTCATAAGCTGATCAACTGTTTTTGCTAATCTTTTGTGTATTTCAATCTATATGGCTTACAGCTTATACAGCTTAGTACTTTCAGCTAATTCAAAATGCAACTGGTGTAACCATAAAAAAAGCAATTATAAACCTCACTGTATTGCTTCAGGGGAAAGAAAAGTCCAAGGAGACTAATTTCTACTCAAAGTACTTAACATCTCTATCTGACGAATATATTGTAACCAAGCTTGTTAACTTTTATATGGCTCCAAAACTTGGACTACATATAGTTGCCACCTCAAGACCCCAGAGGAGTTCCATTAACACTGCTCCAGTCAGATTGTCTGCACCAGCTGATAGGAGAGGCATACCAATGTCAGTGTCCTTGAAGCAGCCAATAACACTGAGCTGGTCACAGGCTGAGGATGCCTGAGCTCTGACTATTGAAGCAAATCATTTTCACCCCACTCAAGAAAGGTACTCAAATGATAGGAGGACAAAGACAGTGGTTCAAAGACTCCTTGAAAGCTTCCCTTTGGAAATGCAACACAGATGCCAACGCCTGGGGGAGCCTCATTCAGAGGAAACCAATTTGGATCAGACTCCTGTATGAAGAGACACAGTTTTTTTGCAACCACCCATCAGCAACGAGAAGTATGGAGAAGGAATCGGAGAAAGGAATGCCAGTGATCTCAAAGCCATGAACCAATTCCAGTTTCCAGAAGCGTGGTGGGAGATGCAGCTCTAGGATTGGGACCATCATCCACACAAGGACGCATGACCAGTGACACAGAATTTCCAAGGTGGACAATCATACTGGTTAGACTGTGACCACTGGCCAATATCTAACCAGCTCCCCATGTCATTCAGTGGCATGTCTATCGCTGAATCCCTCATCATCAACTTCCTCTGGGTTACCATTGATTGGAAACTCAATGGACCAGCCATATAAATACTGTAGTTACAGGAACAAGTCCGACAAGTCTGTGCTGGGCAACTCACTTCTTGTCTCCTCAAAACATGTCCACCATTTACAAGGCTCAATTCAGGAGTGTGATGGAAAATTCTCCACTAGCCTGGATGATTGCAATAAAGACTGACCTTGCTAAAACCACACAAATTCCATGAAGGTATAAAAATACCTTTAAAAAATTGATCAAATTTTAATGAAATCTCCTTTAAGTTTCCTAATGCTTGATCAAAGAGGCAGGTTTAAGGAGTAACATAAAATGATTTGTAATGTGGTAACATGTTTGGGGTAAATTCAATGCATATTGGGATTTTTCATCCATTCCTACATTTCCACTTTAAAGCCACAACTTCTTGGAACATAGTTCATTGAAACCAGGACCATTTGCTCTCTGCTAGCATACCCAAAGTGTCATTCTTTATATCACTCTTTCTCTTAGCAAAGCCTGGTCCTTTCCCTATAAGACATTCACACACTGCTATTGACAACCCTCACAGATTGTCTGGTTGTCTCCCAGAGCAACAGACTAATATCCTATACACTGCAGCTTGCAACTCAGGAAAAAGTACTTTATCTTCACATTTCTTGACCATGTACCCCTCAAGTTACAGTTTCTGATCTGGTGATTAGTGAGGTAGCTATATTTCTGCAGGGAAAAGTTTGTGAAACTTAAAGGTTTTCACTTGGTGAGCAAGTGTTCAAATTTTAACGCCTCTCGGCTGAAGTCGTGACCTGAAAATCAGGATTATCATCCTGGATTTAGCAACTCTGAGTGGAATGGAACATTAATGAGTAGCTCCTTCAGCAATCTGTTAAAGTATTGGTAATTTGGATCGCTCTGCCTCAATTAGTCAGCATCACTGGCATATCATCATTTTAGCTACTCAATGAGAGGCTACACAAAATGCTTTATGATTAGAATAAGGTAAACATCTTTCTAAACTTCCATTTCTTCCTGTAATCTGTGATCCATGCAAGCCCACTGAGGTGATACTGGGGAGTACCTTGTAGGTGCATCCTCTGAAGGTTTATTGGCTTCCTCCTCAATGAGGGGATCGTGGGGCTGCCACAACAGGGCTAAGGCAGCAGCCTCTTGTGCTTGGCCCGATGGAGAAATGTGCAAATAGGAAGAGGCCATTCAACTCCTCCATCTGCTCTACTATTCTTTCAACTTCATGGTTCAGCTGATAGTAACCTCCAATCCACAATCCTGCCTATCCCTGGTAACTTTCAACCCCTTGCTTAACATGAATCTAACCACCTCTACCTTTAAACATATTTCAGGGCTCTGCTTACACCACCTTTTCAGGCAGAGAGTTACAAAGATTCACAATCTTTTGAGAGAAAAACATTTTGCCTCATTTATTTTGAATGGGCAGCCCTGACTTCTCAATAGTAATGACTGGTTCTCGATTCTCCCATTAGAGAAGATATCCTTTCCTCCTCTACACTGTCAAGGGCCCTTAAGATCTTAACTGTTTTAAACAAGTAACCTCTTATTGCTCAAAATGTCAGCAGACACGAGCCTAGCCTATCCTCATAAGACAACCCACACAGGGGGTAATGAATTGAGCAAACTTTTTCTGAACTGCTTCCAAGGTGTTTACATCCTCTTTTAAGTAAGGAGATCAATACTGGACATAGTACTCCAGATGTGGTTTCACGATGCCCTGGATATCAGAAGGATAATCTCCTTATTTCTGTGTTCAACTCCCTTTGTGATAAATGGTAACATTCTATTACCTTCCCTCGCTACTCTCTGTATCAGCATACTAACCATTTGCAATTCATGTACTGGGATACCCAGGTCCCTCTGCTTTATCAGAGCTCTGTAATCTCTCATCATTTAGATAATATGTTCTCTTTTATTCTTCCCATCAAAAGTAGACAATTTCACATTTCCCCACATTATACTCCATTTGGCATGGCTTTGCCCACACACTGAACCTTTCTGTATCTTCAGCTATAGCCTTCTTATGTCCTCTTCACAACTTACTATCTGGCTTGTCATTGTGTCATCAGCCAATTGAGTAACCTTAACTTCTGACTCTTTGTCTGAGTCACTTATATAAATTGTAAATAGTTGAGACCCCAACACTGATCCTTGTGACACACCACTATTTAGAATAATATTTTGCTTACCTGTAAAAGACCCATTTATGCTAAATCTGTGCTTCCTGTTAATCTGCAATCTTTTGTCAATGCAAATGTGTTATGCTGTACACCAAGAGCTTTTATTTTCCGCAATAACCTTTGATTTGGCATCTTACCAAAAAGCTTTCTGGAAATCCCAATCCAATGCATCCACTGGTTCCTCTTTATCCACAACATGTGTTACTTCCTCAAAGAATGAATCAATTGGTCAAACAAAATATCCCTTTCACAAAACCATGTCACATCTACCTGATTGCCTTTAAATTATCCTAGTACCCTATGGTAACTTCTTTAATAGCAGCTTCTTCACATTCTTGGTATTGAATCTGCCTGTAATTTAAGTCATAGTCATACAGATGTACAGCATGGAAACAAACCATTTGGTTCAACCTGTCCATGCCAACCAGATATCCCAACCCAATTTAGTCCCACCTGCCAGCACCTGGCCCATACCCCTCCAAACCCTTCCTATTCATATACCCATCTAAATGCCTTTTAATGTTGCAATTGTATCAACCTCCACCACATCCTCCGGCAGCTCATTCCATACACGCACCATCCTCTGCGTGAAAAAGTTGCCCCTTAGGTCTCTTTTGTAACTTTTCCCTAAACCTATGCCCTCTAGTTCTGTGAAATGACTAAGGAGTGGCAAAGTGAGACTGAGTGTTGTCCCTGTGAGTGTGAGTATTGGAGAGATGATGGTATTGCTTGTGCAGCACAGGAGATTGAACATTGCTTTCTTGCGGCACTTCTTGCTGTCTGCTTTGTGCAGGCCCTTGTTACTGGGGTATGCTGTGAGCTGCTTCCAGGCCGAATGGGTCTGATGGGATGGCCTTGTGTCATCTCCAGGGAACAGGATTGATCTTCTCTCAGTGACTCTCTCCAGCAGCATCAGCAAGTCCACACCGCTAAACTCAGCTCAGCTTCGACGGCTTGGCCAACATTTCAGGGGTCCTGGAGATGACCACCATGGGCTCCTGGAAGTTCATGGCTTGCCGTTAGTGGAGTGTTGTCCATCTGGCCTTTAAATATAGTGCCTGAAGCTTTGACCCTGGGAAATGCCAGCTTGCTTCTACTTATGAGTGAGTAATCCACAAGACATCTTACTGACCTTGGTGAGAAGCACATGATCCCATGAGATAACTTGTGCCAGGTACTAGTGGATTTAGAGTCAAGGTCATTGAGATGTACAGCACGGAAATAAATCCTTTGGTCCAATTTGTCCATGCCGACCAGATATCCCAATCTTGTCCCACCTGCCAGCACCCGGCCCGTATTCCTCCAAACCCATCCTATTCATAAACCCACCCAGAAACCTTTTAAAAGTTGCAATTGTACTAGCCTCCACCACTTCCTCTGTCTGCTCATTCTATACCCGTACCACCCTCTGCGTGAAAAGGTTGTCTCTTAGGTCTCTTTTATATCTTTCCCCTCTCACCCTAAACCTATGCCGTCTAGTTCTGGACTCCCCCACCCCAGGGAAGAGACTTTGTCTATTTATCCTATCCAAGCCCATCATGATTTTATAAACCTCTATAAGGTCATCCCTCAGCCTCTGACACTCCAGGGAAAACAGCCCCAGCCTGTTCAACCTCTCCCAATAGCTCAAATCCTCCAACCCCTGGCAACATTCTTGTAAATCTTTTCTGAACCTTTTCAGGTTTCACAACATCTTTCCGATAGGATGCAATATTCCAAAAGCGGCCTAACCAATGTCCTGTACAGCTGCAACATGACCTCCCAACCCCTGTACTCAGTACTCTGACCAATAAAGGAAAGCATACCAAACACCTTCTTCACTATCCTATTTACTTGCGACTCCACTTTCAAGGAGCTATGAATCTGCACTCCAAGATCTCTTTGTTCAGCAGCACTCCTTAAGACCTTACCATTAAGTGTGTAAGTCCTGCTAAGGTTTGCTTTCCAAAAATGCAGCACCTCACATTTATCTAAACTAAACTCCACCTGCCACTTCTCAGCCCATTGGCCCATCTGATCAAGTTCCCGTTGTAATCTAATGTAACCTTCTTCGCTGTCCACTTCCAATTTTGGTATCACCTGCAAACTTATTAACTATACCTCTTATGCTCACATCCAAATCATTTATGTAAATGACCAAACGTAGAGAACCTAGCACTGATCCTTGTGGCACTCCACTGGTCACAGGCCTCCAGTCTGAAAAACAACCCTCCACCACCACCCTCTGTCTTCCAATTTACATTAAATTTGAAATGGGAAATCTCAGCCTATGATTCTAGTAGCTGGACAGAAAAATGCGTAATCTGCATGTAGTAGGTACTTTCTTGAGTTCTAAAACATCATGTCACAAACAAGAATACAAAAACCGAGATTGGTAATACTATTGTAGATGTGCGCACACACACATACAAAAAAAACTCTTGCACAGACACAGACACACATGCACGCGCGCACACACACATATTCTGGCTGGAATCACTGGATGAAAATGAAGAAACATGATTTGTATAACTCCTCCACAGCTTTACAATATACACATGTACACACAAACACGCAAGCATGTACATGCGTGTATACACACAAACACACAATTAATATTACCCCTCCACAGCTCTGGATCACTAAGGTTAGTTGGAATCGACTGTCACTCAAGCGGGAAACCACTATCTCAACAGACACCTTGGGGACCAACCCGAAGACTTCTCAGCTCTGGTCCACACCGGCAGTGCATTTGTCACAGTGACGGCAGACAAGTTACAAGTTGTCCTTTAGTGAACTAAACATCAGTGGGACTTAAATCTTGATTTTAACTGTACTTTGAAAACAAACATAACTTCCAGGAAAAATAATGTAATTGACAGGAAACACCATATAATGATCTGGGCACTAGACAACTACATAATTGTACTTGAACTGATAATTGTAGGGATCGGTCAGGGACAAAAAAATTGTAACAGACTTGGCATCATCTCACCATGGCACATTGATTTATGCAATCTTGTAAGCTCTGATGGTAGTCTCACTCTCGGCTTTGACATTTCATTCAAGTCTTCTAATTAAAAAACTGTGTAGTTATAGGAATATATTGCACTAACGTAGAAAAATCTGCTCCATCATGTTTCAGTGGTTTCTTTGGGAACATTTTAAAAATGTCCTGCTTATCCAAGTTGATCTTATTGTCACAGATTCCTACCTGCCAAATATCCCCTGAATGGTCATTACACATGAACAGTGGCATATAGCATATAAGGTCCCACTTATCAATACAGCCTGTATCACACAACTGTTAGAATTGTGCATCGTGATATATACAGACGATTCTACAAGAACACGTGTTCCTTCAACATGGATTGACTTTAACGCAATTGAAGAAGTTAGACCATTATTTGTAGAATGCAAACTTTCCCCACTTGTGTTGGCTATAAACATAATTCCAGCCTCATTAGTTTAAATGGTGTTGCTATTGTGTAATTTTCTTATAACGCAAGATTGCACAAAAATGGAACTATCGTGTTATATCAGAACCAACTGCGCTCTAAGACAATACCCAACTGATCCAGCACCACGCATTTTGCTCAAGTATAAAAATCAGATTTACACACTCACCATTGACACACACACACACACACACACACACACACATATCTCAATGTTCCTTCAGTGTTTCTGAGCCTAAAGCCTGGACATTCATTCCTAAATACATGGTGAGGCTACCTACAGCTAATGGACTGCAGCAGTGTAAGGCAGTTCACCACCACCTTCTCGAGGATGACTAGGGACAGCAGCAAGTGATGGAGGCCCAGCCAACAATAACCACGTCTCAGGAATGAAGTCATGACAAGACCATCTGAGCACGTTACTACAGCCTGTGGAATATGATCCTATAATGATCTCTGCACCTTAATGAGTAAACAGTGGGCTATAAATTTGGAAAAAAATGAAAAAATAAATCAAATTATAGTGTAAGGTTAATTACCTCAGTTCCTGAACAGGAAGTTGCACTGACTTTTGGCCTCAGTATAAAACATTTCCTGTCACCCGCGTGCTTTAATATTGTTTTGAGTATATTAATATTCACAATTATTAAACATTTTAATATTCAAACTGTTGCTCAGTGGTACATAACTTGAGTATTTTTTGGGAAAAAAAGAAAGACAGGTTGCTGAAGCTCTTTGTCTTTTACTCATCAGGACAGTTGAAAGAATAGCAAACCCCAAAGGGAACAACAATTTATCCTGTGTGAGAGAAAGGTGCTGGCTTGTTGGCAAATGGATCCTGATTGGTAAAGACATAACCATGAACATCCATGTTTGTTTTATTTGAGAAAAGCACAACGCCTGGTCACAATCATCCTGCTCACCGAGGACAGAAATCTGCAAACGAGAAGCTACTGTTTAAGAAGGGCGGTAAAGACAAGCCAGGGAACCATAGGCCGGTGAGCCTGACCTCAGTGGTGGGCAAGTTGTTGGAGGGAATCCTGAGGGACAGGGTGTACATGTATTTGGAAATGCAAGGACTGATTAGGGATAGTCAATGTGGCTTTGTGCGTGGGAAATCATGTCTCACAAACTTGATTGAGTTTTTTGAAGAAGTAACAAAGAAGATTGATGAGGGCAGAGCGGTAGACGTGATCCAAATGGACGTCAGTAAGGTGTTCGACAAAGTTCCCCATGGGAGACTGATTAGCAAAGTTAGATCTCATGGAATACAGGGAGAACTAGCCAGTTGGATACAGAACTGGCTCAAAGGTAGAAGACAGAGGGTAGTGGTGGAGGGTTGTTTTTCAGACTAGAGGCCTGTGACCAATGGAGTGCCACAAGGATCGGTGCTGGGCCCTCTACTTTTTGTCATTTACATAAATGATTTGGATGCGAGCATAAGAGATACAGTTAGTAAGTTTGCAGATGACACCAAAATTGGAGGTGTAGTGGACGGCGATGAGGGTTACCTCAGATTACAACAGGATCTGGACCAGTTGGGCCAATGGGCTGAGAAGTGGCAGATGGAGTTTAATTCAGAAAAATGCGAGGTGCTGCATTTTGGGAAAGCAAATCTTAGCAGGACCTATACACTTAATGGTAAGGTCCTAGGGAGTGTTGCTGAACAAAGAGACCTTGGAGTGCAGGTTCATAGCTCCTTGAAAGTGGAGTCGCAGGTAGATAGGATAGTGAAGAAGGCATTTGGTATGCTTTCCTTTATTGGTCAGAGTATTGAGTACAGGAGTTGGGAGGTCATGTTGCGGCTGTACAGGGCATTGGTTAGGCCACTGTTGGAATATGGTCTCCTTCCTATCAGAAAGATGTTGTGAAACTTGAAAGGGTTCAGAAAAGATTTACAAGGATGTTGCCAGGGTTGGAGGATTTAAGGTATAGGGTGAGGCTGAACAGGCTGGGGCTGTTTTCCCTGGAGCGTCAGAGGCTGAGGGGTGACCTTATAGAGGTTTACAAAATTATGAGGGGCATGGATAGGATAAATAGGCAAAGTTTTTTCCCTGGGGTTGGGGAGTCCAGAACTAGAGGGCATAGGTTTAGGGTGAGAGGGGAAAGATATAAAAGAGACCTAAGGGGCAACTTTTTCACGCAGAGGGTGGTGTGTGTAGGGAATGAGCTGCCAGAAGAAGTGTTGGAGGCTGGTACAATTGCAACATTTAAGAGGCATTTGGGTGGGCATATGAATAGGAAGTGTTTGGAGGGATATGGGCCGGGTGCTGGAAGGTGGGACTAGATTGGGTTGGGATATCTGGTCGGCATGGACGGGTTGGACCAAAGGGTCTGTTTCCATGCTGTATATCTCTATGATTCTATGACTCTAAGCTTCTAGAAAGAATAAATGGGCCATGTTTTGTTTGATGGCACTCCCACTTACAGACTTGACATTTCCTTCAAGTCTTTTAATTAACAAACCATGCAGCTATGAGAATATGTTGCACTAATGCAAGAGGATCTCACAAATTCAACTGATAATTGTAAATCAGTTGTTGGTGCAAATCTGATCACACTTAGGAATACTCAGTAATTGTTGTCCAATTATGGAATCACATTTGATATTCAACACTGTAGGCTGAATTTGATCAAAAATTGGCTGGGTGTGAATTTTCCAGGGTTGTGGAGGGTTTCTCTTGGTGAGCACGGAGCACCGGTCAGTAACAGGATATCCTCAGTCTGCGGCAATAGAGTCTGGGTATCCTTTACCTTCCTGTGGTTAAACCTTCAGCTACTCTTTCACCATCACGAGTGTGTAGGATGTTGAGAGGCATAATGAGGGGTTTAGATAGAATTAATGGTAGGTATCTTTTCCTTAGGATGGGAGATTTCAAAACTAGGAGCATATTTTTAGGGTGAGGAGAGAAAGATTTCAAAAAACAACATGAGGGGTAAATCTTTTACACAGAGGTTGGTTCACATGTGGAATAAACTTCCTGTGGAAGTGGTGGGTTTGGGTACAATTACAATGTTTAAAAGACATTTGGATAAGTCCATGAATAGGAAAGGTTTAGAGGAATATGGACCAGCAGCAGGTAGATGGGACTAGTTTTGTTTGAGATTATGTTCGGCAGGGACTGGTTGGACTGAAGGGTCTGTTTCCAGCTGTATGGCTCCATGTGGAGGCTGTTTAGCAGCTTCTAGAGGTTGCTGCTGGTCCTGGGCTTGCTGACACATTTGTCTATCCTCAGTTTCTCTGCACTGTCATTGTACCAAGGCCACTAGGTCAATAGGAAATACAGCTTTGAGTATAGGGCATGTTGCCAAACACTTGTAGTTCGAGATGAAAGGCAATCAGTTCTGACACCTTGTGCAGCGTACAAAATTTACATTGTTTTTGAATTTTAGTCCAGAGGGGACACATTTACACTCACTCCCCACTTCATGAGATGATGATAGTCAATCTGTAATGACCAATGACATGGTCAAGATTGCTTGTGACCAGAATTTGTATACCACATAGCTGCTCACTGCCTGTGGTTCATATGCAGCTTTCTATGATTACACATATCTTTGATCTGAACTGTCTAAGTGTCTGATTAAAGCAATTTCACTTTGAAGGGCTCCTCTCAAGCAGATTCCACACCCTCAGATAAAATACAGCTTGTATTTCTTGGAAATTAAAACATTAAGGATAGCTTGATTAGATTACTTACAGTGTGGAAACAGGCCCTTCGGCCCAACAAGTCCACACCACCCCGCCGAAGCGCAACCCACCCATACCCCTACATTTACCCCTTACCAAACACTACGGGCAAATTAGCATGGCCAATTCACCTGACCTGCACATCTTTGGACTGTGGGAGGAAACTGGAGCACCCGGAGGAAACCCATGCAGACACGGGGAGAACGTGCAAACTCCACACAGTTAGTCGCCTGAGGCGGGAATTGAACCCGGATCTCTGGCGCTGTGAGGCAGCAGTGCTAACCACTGTGCCACCGTGCTGCCCATGATCTGAGCATAAGATTTATTTTGAAATGAACTGATGTACATGGAGAGAGAAACTATTTTTGTTAAACATAAAGTCGAGGATTAATGGGGTGTAGTCTAAAATTGGAGTCACTCCTTTGTGAGGTAAGATTAAGAAATAGTCCTACGTACAAAAGGATGGTTGAAGTTTGCGACTATTTTTCACTGTTGAAGCTTGCTCAATTGTTAAATTTAAATTGGAGTTTGATAGTTTTTTTGTTAACCAGAGACACGGAGGAAAGATATGTACGGAAAGACTTGGGTTGTAGAGAAGTGATGGTATAGTTGTTGGCAGAACAGGCTCAAGGGGCTAAATGGCCTTCTATTCCTCTGTTACTTTAGCGATGTATCCTCACCAGACTGTTAAAGAGCGTCAAGCATCAATGCTAAATTCGACATAATCTACTGGCTGCCGTGAATTCTTAAATTACAGTCGGCAATCAGAGGCCTAGACATAGCTCCCAGCCTTATCTATGTGAACACCTGTCACTGTACTTAACTGGAACGGGCAGGGGGGACAACCAATGCCCATTAAAGATCTAAACTGGGGAAACGCAATGAATCAATTATCCATTAGGAATGAGGAGTGAATTTCAAACTTATCCCCGTTGAAAGTATAGTTTGACAATGTGGCCCCCAGAATCCAACACAGCGCACAAAAGAAGTTGTCATTGTAGGCAGCAGGGCTGGTGTAGCCGTAGCTGCTAACATCACAGTATCATTGCACCCTCAATTAATTAATAGGAGCAGATATTTTTGCACATCATATCCCTTTCTGATTTCATAAGCTGTCATGATCATGGTATAATTACCATCACTGGTTCTCTTAATTTACAAAGACACTGCTCCTGTTACAACACAGAAGAAAGAAGGGAAAAGAATGACATCTTTGTTTAGCATCACATGCCTCTGAACTGGATATAATTTGCAGAGTTTAAAAGCCCTCACCACAAGAGACTGTGCCAGTGTTGTTATGCAGAATCAATACTTTTTATTGCGTCAAGTCTCAATGAATCTGATTGACATTCTTGTAAACCTTAAACCAATGTCTCCTATAAACTCTCCTGTTTAATGTCACTTGGACACACAGCCTAGACTTTAAAATATTCTATTATTCAGTGGTCCCAACAGATTAAAATTATTGGGTTAAATAGGCACATATGAAAGATTCAAAGCGCCACAATGACAACATCAAGGAAAGGCAAAATAAGTTCATTGAAAAGGTTAATTTGATTTATTAGCGAAACTAGATGTGTTCTTTTGAAGGGAACCCAACATGTTTTCTGAATTCAATTTCGCATGAAATGTCTTGAGTGAGCGAGTCATTTCACCCATTGTAACCTGTAATTTGTTTTCCGTGATTGGTTAGTTAAGTGAAATACCACATCGAGAATGGAAAACACTTGCCTGGAGCTGTGCAATAATAGGTATTTCCAATTGTCACTGTAAGGATGTGGGCTCCTTCATGCCTTTTGATTTTTCTCTCCTCTGCCAGCGCAATTATAATCGTATGAAAGCAGGATTTGTCCTTCAATCAAAGAGCCTTGGTTCTTTGAATAATTTACTTAACATCACTTATAGGAGCATCTGATAAGGTGAAGGCAAGAGAAAATGACAGTTGACTCTGCTTCTCTCGAATGGAAAGGACTTCATTAATTTTTCATTGCCATAGTTGGGATGCATGCAGTATGGTATTCATCATGTCAGCAATGACCTTGCTTCTGCATTCATTCCCCCCCCCTCCCTCCCGAGAGCTGTTTTCCACCATCTGTTTGTTATTAGTCAATCTGACGCACCCGCACCCTTGTCAGAGACAGAAAAGGAAAGTTAACGTTTTGCAATGTTTCAACATGGAACTAGAGGACAAGGTCAAGACTATTGTAAAACCATTGAAACTTGGCTGGATCTACATTAGGAATCAATTAGTTCAGAGAGCATTCAACCCACACTCAGCTAAACAGCCTCATACAGCTGGCAAAACAAGCTTGGTGACAAGCACTTAGAGTTAATTATTAATCATTTTGCCTTTTACAACTTACTATATTTGCACTTTTGAAGTTGCACTTATGAATGTTCTCACTAGGTTTCAGCTGTGAATTATGTTGTAACATCATTGCATCCACCTTACCACAAAAATGAAAATCAAACTGATAGTGGAATCTTATCGGGGCCGGAGCAGCGGAAGGAAGTATTTATCTAGCTGCATCTTTGATCCATCCGCCAATTTTCTCATTAGGCAACGCCGAGTTTCCAATTAAGGGGAATAATTGCTTGTTAACATCTTATTAATAGTCTAAGACCTCATTAGTATCCAGTTTCCTACCATACCAAACTGACTGAACAAACTAGAAGTGGCCCGGTAGTTAGCACTGCTGCCACATAGCGCCAATGATCTGGGTTCAATTTCAGCCTTGGGTAACTGTCTATGGAGTTTGCACGTTCTCTTGTTTCTGCATGGGTTTCCTCTGGGTGCTCTGGTTTCCTCCCACAATCCAAAGATGTGCAGATTAGGTGAATTGGCCGTGATAAATAGCCTGTAGTGTTCAGTGATGTGTAGGTTAGGGTCAAGAGTAGAGTAATTGGAATGGGTTTGGGTGAGATACCCTTCGGAGGGTTGTGTTGACTTGTAGGGCCGAAGGGCCTGTAGAGATTCTAAATTTAAAAACTAAATGTTGAGAATTCCGGACTTAGAAGTCAGACTGGATACCTGTCAGCTCACTGCTGACTCCAAAGGCCTTCCATGTTGGCCCCTGGGTAACAAGAGCTCCATGGCCATCGAATGCACGCACCTCATATTCATAAATATTGGCATCTGACATGTGCCAATCTTTAAGATCCCTTACAAGGCACTTCTGTACTTCAATGCTGCCCTGGTGACTCTCACTGTAATTCGGCAGCATGGACACTGTGTGCTCAGAGACTCCCTTCGCTTCCCTCCTAGCTCATGGACTGGACCAGGCTATATCTGTAGGATCTTTACTCACTGTCTGATCACTCACTCACCCTGAGCCAAGCCCAATACTCATACATTGCCTTGCCTTGCCTTCTTTGCACTTTACCCACCTCAGCCAGAGTTACCAGGGTCATATAACTTCTATCGTGCCTTGTTGTTTAGCACAGACATAAAGCTTGACATGATTATCAACAGTACTCAATCAAGCGAATGGAGATAGTCTTCACTCAGGAGATCCTGGCACAGTGAGTTAATGGCAGCCTTTGATGCCAGGCCCAGAGGCTTGGACACAGTCAGTCAGTTACTCAGGCTAGTCCAAGTCAGGATATTCTCCACATGAGGAGTAAGAAGCTGAAAGTTGGGCAGCCTACCACACGCCCTGACTCTTTCTGCCCTACTGTGGGCTGCTGTCCTCTGGAATGAGGGAGAAGCAGGTATTGAGAGAGCTGAAAGTTGATGGCGTAGCTGTCACTTTTGATAAAGATATGGAGACATCTCAAGCAAGTGGGTAGCAAAGAGAGAATGTGAGGTTAATGGTGTTGGGGGGTTGTAGTGGTAACACTGAGTGAGGGAAGAGGTTGCAGGTGGTCATGAGAGGGGGAGAGCATTAGCTTTGATGGGAAGTGGGAGATAGAGTGAGGGTGAGGTAGTGGAGAGAAAGTGTTGGCGGTTCCCTCCAGGCCTGCAACGTGGGACATCAATTTCCCCCTGTCTGCCATGTCCAGAGAAATGATCAGAAAGTGTGCAGGGCAGCTCCAGGCTGATGGAGCTTGTTTGCGTGCACAATGGGCTGTTAAAGATGGCACAGACGTGAGGAATGCCAGTCTTTTGGTGGATATGCAGTTGTTCTGTGAATAGTATGTGGTAAGATGGGGCTAGAAAAAAACACAATACCATAGGGATGGAGCAGCTAGTTAATGAGGTGAGTTTGGTGTGATAGGAAAATGGATCTTGTGGCAAGAAACTCTCCAAAAAACTTGACATAACTCACACACTTAGAAGAAAATAAGGACTGTAGACACTGGAGATCAGAGTGGAAGAGTGTGGTGCTGGAAAAGCACAGCTGGTCAGGCAGGATTCAGGGAGCAAGAGAATCCCTTATTCCCAATTCTTCCACCTCCGCCACATCTGCTCCCAGGGGGACCAATTCCACCATAGAACATCCCAGATGGCCTCTTTTTTTAAGGACTGCAATTTCCTCTCCAGCACATCTTCTCCACCTGTCCAATCGCAACAAGGACAGAACCCCCCACCCTGGTTCTCACCTTTCACTCCACCAACTTCCCAATACATCGCATCATCCTCCATCATTTCCACCACCTACAAAGAGATCCCACCATCAGAGATATATCTCCCATCCCACTCTTATCTGCATTCTGGGGAGACCATTCCCTCCATGACTCCCTTGTTAGGTCCACAGCCTCATCGACCCACCCTCCACTCCTGACACCTTCCCTGCCACCAGAAGAAGTGCAAAATGTGTGCCCACACCACCCCTCTCACCTCCGTTCTAGGCTCCAAAGGATCCTTCCACATCCATCAGAGACTTACCCGTACTTCCACACACGTCATCTACTGTGTTTGTTGCTCCTGATGCTACATCGAGGAGACAGGATGCCTATTTGTGGAACATTTCAGAGAACAACTCTGGGACACACGCACTAAACAACCCCACCATCCTGTGGCCAAACCCTCCCACTCCACTAAGGACATTAAAGTCCTGGGCCTCCTCCATCGCCAAACTCTAACCACCCGATGTCTGGATGAAGAACGCCTCATCTTCCACCTTGGGACCCTCCAACTACACGGCATCAATGTGGATTTCACCAGATTCCTCATTTCCCCTCCCCCCACCTTATCCCAGTTCCGACTTTCTGACTCACACCTTCCTCTTGACCTGTCCTATCTGTCCATCTTCCTTCCCACCTATCCACTCCACTCTCCTCCCCAGACCTATCACCTTCACCCCCACCTTCATCTACCTATTGCATTCTTAACAACCTTCCCCCCAGCCCCACCCCATTCCAATTATCTCAGCCCCCTTGGACCGTAAGCCTCATTCCTGACAAAGGGCATATGCTTGAAACGTTGATTCTCCTGCTCCTCAGATGCTGCCTGATCAGCTATGCTTTTCCAACACCACACTCTATAACCAAACACCCACAAAATTCAGCCTGATGTCACTGATGACCCAATGGATCATTTGACAATATTGGACTATTGTCTCACATTATAACATCTAAGATTTGACGTAGATTTTTTTAAACTGACCCTCACATATATCCTGTATTAATACAGAAACCTGGAAAACAAGTGCTCGGTCAGCCATTCGGCCTTTTGATCTGTTCTGCTGTTCAATACCATCTTGTTGATAATCCACCTCAATAACCTCTTCTCATTTTTTTTCGTATCTTTTGATCCATTTCATCTCAGCTGTTCTAGCCAACTACTTCTTGAAATCCTACGATGTTTTGGCCTTGACTGCTTTTTGTGGTAGGGAATTCCACAGGCTGTCCACTCTCTGGGTGAAGACATTTCTCCTTATCTCAGTCCTAAATGGTTTACTCTGCATCCTTAGACTGTGACCCCTGGTCCTGTCATCAGGAACATCCTTCTAGCATCTGTCCTTTGCAGAATTTTATAGGTTTCTATGAGATATCCCCTCATTCTTCCCCCTCCCTCCACCTTATCCCAAATCCGACCTTCTAACTTGGCACCTCCCTCTTGACCTGCCCTATCTGTCCATCTTCCTTCCCACCTATCCGTTCTACCCTCCTCTCCGTCCTATCACTTCCACCCACACCTTCATCCACCTATCACATTCTCAGCTACCTTCCCCACAACCCCAAGCCCCTCCCATTTATCTCTCAGCCCCCTTGGCCCATATTCCTCATTCCTGATGAAGGGCTTATACTTGAAACATCAATTCTGCTGCTCCTCAGATACTGCCTGACCAACTGTGCTTTTCCAGCACTTTATTCTTTGACCCTATTTAATTACAGCAAGACATCCTTGCTTCTGTACCCAAGGCCTCTCACTACGAAGGCAAAAAAGTATGACTTCTTAATTGCCTGCTATATTTGCACGGTTACCTTCAGTGACTGGTGTACACGGATACCCAGATTTTATTGCACATTCCCATCTCTCAATTTGTAGCCATTCAGATAATAATCCGCCTTTTGCTCCAAAAGTGGATAATGTCACACATATCCACATTATACTGTATCTGCCAAGTATTTTCCCACTCAGTCAGCTTGTTCAAATCGAAAAGAAACATCTCAGCATCTTCCTCACAGCTCACATTCATATCCAGCTTTGGGTCATCTGCAAATCTGGAGAGAACACAAGTAGTTCCCTCATCTAAATCACTAATATATACTGTATTGTGAATAGCTGAGGTCCCAACTCTGACCCCTGCAGTACCCAACTCATCACTGCCTGCCTGTCGGAAAAAGATCTGTTTACTCTCACTTTTTGATTCCCGTCTGCCACTGGACGGTATTCTATTCATTTCAATAAACTATCTCCAATCCCATTTGCTTTAATTTTACGCAATAATGTTTAATGTAGGACTTTGTTGAATGCCTTCTGAAAGTCCAAATAAACCACACCCACTATCTCCCCTAGTCAACTCTACTAGTTACATCCTTAGAGAATTCCATTAGATTTGTCAAGTGTGATCTCACTTTCACAAATCCATGCTAACTTTGTCTGAACCTGACACTGTTTTCCAAGTGCTTGGCTATCATAATTCCAGAACTTCAGTTGAATTTTATTGAAACAGCTACCAGCAAACAAGTCAATTGAAGCAGACAGCCAGATGCTGCTAATCGCAATCCTTGTCTCCCCTTCTTGAGGCACATCTAATGTGGTCTTCAATTCGACATGGTCTCTGCGTCAATCGAACGCTAATTTCAGCTGTAGATTCCAGCCTCAGAATGTTCTGTGTTAAACAAGCCTCCTGCTCAAAGTACCAAATCTTTTATGTTTAACCTTAACTATGGCCTCTTGTTGAGACCATTCAATTGCTGGCTAAAGATCATTTCTATTAGTCTCCATTGAAAATGTTCTGTAATTCTAAACAAATTGAATTATAAACCTCCGAACTAATATTTCTAATGAAAGAAAATGAACAACTACCCATTTCTGGCTGATATTTTGTTTGTTTTTTACTGGGGGCATTAACCTACATAAATTAACATACAGCGGAATGTCGTAAGAGCATATTAAATATTCAATAGAATTTATTATTTACTGCTGGTGTTTCTGCAGAGAGGTGTTATACAAACATTCCTACTGAGCAACATGTTGGTTCTGCCTACATTATTACCTGTGTCAAGGTGAACTCCGAGGCAGTGTTGATAAATTGGAACTAACTACCCAGGCAGTCAAATGTCCACAAGCTGAATAACATTACAAATTGCTGCTTTCCAGATGGGTCACAAGACATCCATTTTGTTTTCTCACTTCTCACATTGTAATATTGTGGGCAAACCTTCTGAGGTATAAGGTTGGAATTGAATATCAACCCTAATGTCTTCCATTTACGGATATCTTTGATGACCCAATTCTACCTGGTAGCCTGTTCCAAATGGGAATAACAAGTGCTCTCTACCCAGGAGTCTGTAAGGAATCTGGAATGGAAGGGTTGCATGTTGAAGTTCTATGTAATGGGAGTTCTATGTCAATTCGCAGACTCCAAAAGTCAGCTGTATATTTTTGTGGCCTGGAGGGCTCTGGTTATAAGATTTGTAAAGATTTTATTAAAAAGTCACTCAGAATGGGGCTGATGAGGGCCTTGCTGACTGGGCTAGTATTTATTGCCTATCCCTAGTTGCTTTTGAGAGGGTGGAGGTGGTGAACCACCATGTGCTGTAGATGCCATATGGGAGGGAGTTCCACGGTTGTGATCAGCCAACACTTTCCAAGTCAGGACCGTGAGTAGCTGGAAGGGAACGCGCAGGTGGTGGAATTCCCATGTATCTGCTGCCCTTGTCCTTCCAGATGGTGGGTTTGGAAGACGCTGCCAAAGGGGCCTTGGTGAATTTCCATAGTGCATCTTGCAGATCCTACACCCTGCTGCTATTCAATGTCAGTGGTGGGAGGAGTGAATGTTTATGGATGTGATGCTAATGAAGTGGGCTGCCATGTCTTGGATGTTGTCAAGCTTCTTAAGTTGTTGAAGCTCCACATATCCAGGCGAGTGGGGAGTATTCCATCACACTCCTGTTCACACTTGTCGAAGATGGATGCGATTTGAGGTGTTGGGAGGTGAGTTTCTCACTGCAGGATTCCTAACTTCTGATCTGCTCATGCAGCCACGGTATTTACACGGCTATGGAGCATAAGGAACTCCTGCAGTGATGTTCAGGAACTGAGCAGAATGACTTTCAATGATCACAGCTATTGTCGTTTGTGCCTTCAACCAGTAGACAGTCTTCCCCTGATTCCCCTTGACTTTAGCTTTACTGGGACTACTTCTTGCCACACTCAGTCACATGCGGCCTTGAAGTTCAGGGCAGTCACTCTGACCTTGCCTCTGGAGGTGGGAGCCTTAGTTCACTGTCTGAAAGAGGCTGTTCCTCAATATTTGAATGCACCTCAGTCTCAGGGTCATAGTTCTTGACCATCCAGTGCAGAAGGTCTCGAGAACAGTAGAGGGCACAGTGCATTCCTCTCCAAGGATACCCAGGCACGGACAAAGTGACAGACAAGAGGCAGGTTAGAGGGTTTCCTCTTGAAACCATCCCTGGGCATGGCTGTAGAGAAGCCCAGGCAACTGGCAGTTGAGGAGGAGCACCGAACATTCAGAGTCTCTTTCACAGCTACAGCTGGGCAGTACAGTGGCTCAGTGGTTAGCACTGCTGCCTCACAGTGCCAGGGACCTGAGTTCAATTCCCACCTCAGGTGACTGTCTGTGTGGAGTTTGCACATTCTCCCCGTGTCTGTGTGGGTTTCCTCCGGGTGCTCCAGTTTCCTCCCAAAATCCAAAGATATGCAGGTTAGGTTAATTGGCCATGCTAAATTGCCCATAGTGTTAGGTGCATTTGTCGGGGTAAATATAGGGCAGGGAATGGATCTGGGTGGGTTACTCTACAGAGGGTCGGTGTGGACTTGTTGTGCAGGAGGGCCTGTTTCCGTACTGTAGGGATATAATTGGAAGTCCCTGGGTATTCTCTCGCACACTTGAAGATTTCCTTATGTAGTGGGCATGAGGGAGATTGAAATACATCATCACCCTCAATATATCACCTCCATTTGATCAGTTAAGTTTTTTTTAAGTTTTGTTCGTGAAAAGGCAATATATTAGTGTGTGCCCTTTTCAAGAAGGGGACATCCATTGCTTTTGTTTAATTGACATAGATTGATTAACGTGGTAGTAATTGAGGTGCAGTAAACATAAAATATACAAGCATAGTGTGTCAGTGCCTGTGGTGCAGTGGTAGTGTCAAAAAATGTGGTGTTGGAAAAGCACAACCGTTCAGGCAGCATCTGAGGATCAGGAGAGTCAATGTTTCAGGAATATGAAGGGCTTATACCTGAAACTTTGACTCTTCTGCCCCCCGGACGCTGCCTGACCTTCTGTGCTTTTCCAGCGTCACCCTTTATGATTCTGATTCTCTAGCATCTGCGGTCCTCATGGTCTCCTCATTGCAGTGGTAGTGTCCGTACCTCTGAGCAAGGAAGCCTGATTCAAGTTCTACATGCTCCTGAGGTGTTGAGTAACATCTCTGTTATCGGTAGATTGGAAAATACCTACAAGGGTTGTAGGTGACTGGAGTGAAGCTGCTGAGACCAGCAGAACTGTGTGTGAAGTCGTGAAATAGAAAGTATGACTCCTTCCAATTCAGGCCTCAATGAAAACTCTCTCCCAAGACCTGCCATTTGTTTGGATTATACAGGATTCATAGAAGACTTGACAGGGTACATGCAGAAAGGTTGTTTCCCTTTGTGGGAAAATCTGGGACCAAAGAGTGTAATCTCACAATAAGGGGTTAACCTTTAAGAGAGAGATGAGGAGAAATGCCTTCTCTCAGAGGGTTATAAATCCATGGAATTCTTTACCACAGATGGCTGTAGAGATTAGGTCATTACATCTATTCAAGCCTGAGATAGACAGTTTGTAATCAGTAAGGGAATCAAGGGTTATGGGGAAAAGGCAGGAAATTGGAATTGAGGATTATCAGATCAACTATGATCTCATTAAATGGTGGAGCCATGTAGATGGGCCGAATGGCTTACTTCTGCTCCTATGTCTGATGGTTTCATGGTTTTGTTCCCACACCAGAAATGCAAGTTCCTTAATGAGAACCATGCCTCACATGAATTGGAACGAAGGAATGGATTAACCAGTTAACCACACACTAACTTTCACTATTGAACACTGATCATGAGATAGACTGTTCTGTCACTCTCTCACTCCTGAATGCTGCACTTTCAATTTGTCATGTTCAGGCTAAAACTATTAGATAAATGTATATAAAGTTTTGAGAATTAAACAGATTAGAGCATACAAGGTAAGTAGCTAATAATATAATGTTCAATAGACATAGGGGTTGGCTCATTTAACTCATTTGGTTCAGAAGTAGTGTCATTACTGGGTTCCATTCCCACCTACTCCAGAGGTGTGTCATAAGATTTCTGAATAGGTTGACTAAAAATATTCATAATGTTCAACCTCATATGTGTTCCCGGACCAAAGGCAAGTCCTTGAATTTGCTGATGTTTCATTCTGGGCTTTTTTTTAAAACGTCTATTAAAAATGATTTGCCATTGCCTTCCACTCTCACCTCAGTTCAGGACAGGTCTACCTCAGCCAGGACAGGTCTACCTCAGCCAGGACAGGTCTACCTCAGTTCAGGACAGGTCTACCTCAGTTCAGGACAGGTCTACCTCAGCCAGGACAGGTCTACCTCAGCCAGGACAGGTCTACCTCAGCCAGGACAGGTCTACCTCAGCCAGGACAGGTAATCAAACTCATGCTGTTATTCTGAACTATATGTTAATCATCTAGCCAACTGATCTAACCAGCCCCTTAATGCTTAATATACTTAGCCTTTACTTATGTTCCAAAAACTAATTAATATGTTTTTGTTTAATTCATTCATAAGATGAGGGCCAACATTTATTGCCCGGGGTGGGGGGGCGGGGAGCAGTTAAGATTCAACCAAATTGCTGTGGTTGTGGAGTCATATGCAGGCCAGACCAGGTAAAGATGGAAGTTTCCTTCACTAAAGGACATTAGTGAACCTGTTGAGTATTTCCAACAATCAACAATGGATTCATGGTCACTATTAGATTCTTAATTCCAGATTTTTTTTATTGAATTCAAATTCCACCATCTGCCTTGGAGGGATTCAAACCTGGGTCCCAAGAACATTATCTGCATCTTTGGACTAACAATCCAGTGATATCACTGGGCCATCATCTCCCCAATAAATGAACATTTAATGAACATTACATTGTTCCAGAATTATTGAAAAGAATTACCAATGCTACATCAATAATGCCTTCCACAAAATCCTTCTTCACCATCTAGTGTGAACAAGGCTGTGCCAAGTGAAATAGTAACATTTACTGTGAATTCCACTATCTATCTAACCCACAGTGACAAATATTCTGCAATCTAATCTACATATTCTAGATTCATTCCATCTTTCCGTCCCATAAAAAGACATTTAAAAACCTTTATTTTAGCCTTAGCCCTTTACAGTCCGGATAAATCCTCAACTCTGACATGCCTTGTTTCTTATTATGTGTTAATGGACTGCTATAAATACAAGTTATTATTTCTAGTAAGTAAAGCTCTTTTATAAAAACTATCAAGTTGCATACTGAGAGGGAGTTAATGTTAAGTGTTGGCTGTTCATGGCTCACATCTTTCGTAATAAAGATTCATCGATCAGCAGCAAAAAGAGTGAAAACCAATGACAAAATAAAAACAAAATATAAAAGCGTTAATTTGACTTACCATCAGTAAGAGCACTGGGGAGACCTTTCTCATTTGGGACAATGCCATCTTGAGGATTTCCTTCTAGCAGAGTGTGAAATTTGCTTGCAATCTACTGGTTCCTTCTATTCCATTAAGATTTAAGTATCGTCGAACTTAAGTAGGCATTTGAGACTAGCCTTCAATTCTTTGCAATAATGAAATGGTTAGGGGTTGTGATTGCTTATCAGATCTCTTGGTTTCATGCTGAAATCACGTCTTAAATAGAAGTTGGTCTTGTGAACCAGGAGAAAGATTAACAGTGCAATTAAATGAAAAATAGTTAATTACGTTTTGAAGGAAAGAGTCACATCTCCTGAGTTAAGAATCCTGAGAGATTTGATGAAGAGACTGTATTCTCAGTGAATATATATAGAAACTAGAGTAGGCCATTTGGAACATTGCTCCTGATCCACTATTTTTGACGTTTGAAAGGCTCTGACCTTTCAATCCCAAAGAGAAATCAAAAAGCAGCATGAATACAATACACAGTTAAGAATATCTTTCTATGTTAATGTATTGAAAATCTTACATCCCTACCAAAAGCTCCTTTTCTATTTTATATCCCTATGTCTACTTTATAATGGAACTGCTTTATATCAACACTTTGGCTTTAATTTTGTGGTTTTAATTATAACAAAACTGTCAACACTCACCATCACTTATAACAGTGAAACTGACAGGAAGATCTCATATCCTCACGTGTGCAATTCAATGTGAAATTCCAGAAGTTTCTGGATTCTCTTCTTCTCCACAAAAGGGTGTTGTTGAAGTCCTCAGATACAACATTTTTATTTTGGAATCACTGAACTGATGAAAACATCCCCATTTTTGTCTTAATATCTTTGTTAAACAGCTCCACCTGGGAAAACTTTGCTTTTTTTGTAATATGCAACTGGGAATATAACAGCAAAAAATTTACAGCTATTATGAACAATCTCTCTGGTCCTGGAAAACTAACTTTATGTACGTGTAGTCTCAAACTTTTTATTCATGATAAAAATTCAATCTGTTTCATCTAATGGGCAGTTTTAAAGTGTTATTTATTACTGCTCATAATGTGTAAATGACAACCTCTATTCCACTTTCTATAAAATTTACAAAGTGTCAGGTGATCAGGTTTTCAACATATTGAAAAGGCAAGGCTCCATGATGATTGACATATTGGGTGACCAGTAGCAGGAGTCAGAAGGAGGGGAAGTTGGAAGTGAGAGGTCATGTTGAATCAGTGTTGGTAGGTCTATTCTGTAGATCATTGAAAAGATATCATCAGCAATGTTGCCAAACCAGTTATGACAGATCCCTCAGAGACATCAAGTAGATAAGGATACGAGGTGGACTGCATGAGGTGCCATGCAGTGGAATCCTTACAGGTAGAAGGATGAAATTTAAAAACATTTCTCGCCCTCTCTGGCCCAGTATGTAAGAGACACGAGGAGATAAAAGTGAATATTGGGACATAATCTTTTTTATGAAGTTAAACATAACACTGGGGCAGTTATTGAAAATCTGTGACTATCACAGCAAAACCAAGAAGTGTAATCCTCCTAATAAATAACAAATGCATTTACTTCCTCATTTGCTGTCTGTTATAATACTTCAATATGATTGGCTTATGTGATGGCATCCCTGGATATATGTATTATTACATTTTACATAATATATATCTCTATCTGCTATAATGGAACTTTGTACTATAATTATTTATATATTTATTCCTGACTCAAGCATCTATCTCAACCCTCATCTCTGCCAATCTCCTTAACATGGTACCAGATTTGAATTTATGATGGAAAAAAGCAAATACTTAATCAAAAGATTGCCTGAACTTTGAATTCAGTTTTATTTCCCCAAGGATGGTGGCCAATTTCCATTCAATTAATCTCACAATCTGTACCATGTTGTGTCAGCTTCTGACTTTGCTGCAGCACCAACAGTGGTGGGAGGACATAATTACAGCATAGACCATTTATATTGGCAATTTCCAAAACAATCAATATGAGGATTTATAAGGGAAAAATAAAAATAAGAGCAGAATATAAGACTTTAAAATGTGAAGGCGATCTATGTGCCCTGGTACATTTATTGCCCATCTTCCAAGCCTCTCTTCAATGGATGAAAACTCTTGATCTTTTCTTCTCAAATGGAGTTTGAGGCAGAGTCATAGAGTCAGAGAGTTGTATAGCATGGAAGTAGACCTTTCGGGCCAACTTGTCCATGCCAACCAGATATTTTAAATTAATCGAGTCCCATTTGCCAGCACTTGGCCCAATCCCTCGAAACCCTTCCTATTCATGTACCCATCCAGATGCCTTTTAAATGTTGTAATTGTACCAGCCTCCACCACTTCCTCTGGCAGATCATTGCATACATACATCACTCTCTGTGTGTGAAAAAGTTGCTTCTTCGGTCCCTTTTAAAACTTTACCCTCTCATCCTAAACCTGTGTCCTCTAGTTCTGGACTCCCTCCACCCCTGGAAAAGACCTTGTCCATTTACTCTATCCATGCCCCTCATGATTGTTTTCAACCTCTATAAGGTCACCCCTCAGCCTTCGACGCTCCAGGGAAAACAGCCCCAGCCTATTCAGCCTCTCCCTGTAGCTCAAACACTCCAGCTAAGGCAATATCCTTGTAAATCTTTTCTGAACATTTTCAAGTTTCACAGCATATTTCCTATAGCAGGGAGACCAGAATTGCACACAATATTCCAAAAGTAGTCTAACCAATGTCCTGTACAGCCACAACATGACCTCCCAACGTCTATACAGTTTATAGCTATTCAGAAACTGGCATTTATATTGTGTTTTGCTTCATTTTTGTTGTCTCAGACTTTTAGCCTTTTCAACTATGTTTTGTCTGTTCCTCCTGGTAGGAATAATTTTTTAAATATTTTTGAATGGAGGCTGTAAGAAAAACTGAGTTTGCCAAAATTCTAGGCAAGGTTTAACATTTAACCTTGATTATGTTCAATTAACAGCAGGTTTCACAGCTGAGTGGGCTCCTTCTCTGCTGTGCCATTGTGTGCTATGCTTTTACAATAGAACGTACATTAATTTGTCAAATTACCATTTAAGCCTAACATTGAAGGAATACAGCACTGATCCACAAATACCCTCTGAGGAACTTTACACCATGAAGTGGATGGATCAAAAGAGTGCACATGGACACCAGAAACATGGATAGATATTTCTCTCGATGAATTATTATATTTGGCAGTTCTAATTAATTCATTTCTCCTTTAACCGTGCTCTGCTAAAGTGACCGAAGTGATAGCTCATTCAAGGTTTATCGTGAAGATGGTGCAGAATGGGGAAAAAAGAGCAAATAGCTATTTCCCACCATAAATAACAAAGGAATTAGAACTGCCAACAATTGTTGCCGTGGAAACTGGATACCTCTTTTATTGCATTTTACATAACGTGTACGCTTGCATCTGCTATAATAGGGGTTTGTACAGTAGTTATTTATAGATTTATTTCTGACTCAAGTACCTATCTCAACCAAGAATGTAGAATGTAATTGTGCTTGAGTTTGCCTTTAACACACGTCTGTGGATTCTAATTCAATCTGGGGTATGCCTGACTGCAGTGTCAATGGAACAACATTGTAGTGTACCTTCAACAGCTACATACCATGGAGGTTGACAACAAGTAGATGTAAAAATGTAACAGACAGTCCCCAATGAACAGCAAATGAGCAAATAATCTGTTCTGCTGGTGTCTGTAGAAGTGAGAATATTGGTCTGAATGCGGGGGAAACAGTTCTCTGAAAAGTGTTCTGAACTCTTTCTAAGTTAAAGTGAGCAAGCCGACATTTAGTTTATCAACAAGTCTGACCAAGCAGCACTCCGTCAGTATCGCTGTGCCAAGATACCAGGCAGCTCAAGTTTATGTGTTTAAGCCCTGACGTACCCCTAAAGTCCACAATATTCTATATGGTTTTATTTTCGAACTAGAGTCCACAATATTTTGTAAGGTTTTATTTTCTCCCAAGTTTTGATTTGTTTTGCACCTTCAGAACTACAAAGAGGGTGGCAAATTCCGAAGAAATCCAGAGAAAATAGGTTAAAATCTCCCTTCCGGGCAGTCATACTTTCATATTTTACACACATCAGTGCAGCCAGTTTATAAAATGCAGACAATTGACAGGCTGGGAAGAAGCCTCCAGTCAAGTCTTTTTAATACCAAATGGGAAAGTCTATTTTAAACTTCTTCCAATGCAACCAATTAACTGTCAAGAAAAATAACTTAACCCTATCAAGGACCAAAACCAAGAAGTGTATATTCATATAGCACCTTATGGTGCCCCGACCTACTTTTCAAGGAAGTACTTTGATCTCTGTTCTACTGTCGGACATACTGCAGCCAAATTATACACAAGCTCCATGGCCAACGATGTGTTATTGACTTGGACATTCATTTTGGTCATGTTGATTCAATGATTAATATGGATCAGGACACCAGGGAGGATGTTCCAGCTCTTTCTCAAAATAGTGGCTGGGAATCTTTTAACATCTCCTCACTGAGAGCAGACGAGACCTCAATTTGATATCTCATTCGTAAAACAAAAGGCACTTTCAGCTGTGCAGCTGAGCTTCAATCCTGCCTTGGTGTAAAAGCCCTGATTGTCACTGTTAAGCTTTTGGCGTGGGTGTTGAAACCACAAACCTCTGTCTCGGAGGTGTGAGAGCTACCGACTGAATCCCAGGAGTCTGGTCGTACTTGATGCCAAACAAGGTGAGCATGGAGAACTGTTCCAAAGTTCCATCTTATTTTGAGACACTTTAGAACGAGAGGAATGTACACAGGTTCAATATGTTTCTCAAATTCAAAATTTCAAATTAGCTCTAAAAATACAAATGAAGGAATGAATTTTTCACCAGCCTATAATGAAGAGCACTGGTCTCGCTACGTCTGCAATGCAGCATCCACTGACACAGCCCTATAAAATCACATCTAATCTCTTAACATTTTGCATCACATTCTACTATTCATTACCAGTTGCAAAGTCACCAAAGTGCCTGCAAGGTTAGTATTCAGCTCAAGAACTGAACCAGTTACAAGAGAAAATAAGGGAATGCTTGGGGAGTGGTTGATTTACTTTTTCCCGTCTGTAAAGCTCTGTGAATCTCAGTAGAAAGGAGAGAGTATGTGAACCAGCAGTTAGCATGTTTGACCTGGAGGGCAGTAACTCATAAATAAGCAAAAGCGTCAAGAACTAATAGCAGCTTCACAACCTCAGGATATACTATTGTGCATTACAATCAATGCAGCCCAGTCACCCCAGAACAGGGGTGTATATCATGGTCCAATAACTAGGGCCTGGGTTCTTGGGGATCTACTGTGCTGGAGTCAGATTGTTGCTGGCTGGGGAATGGGGGCAATAGGGTTCCAGGCCTAGCACCACAGTCTCATGGTGATTGTTATTGTTCTGTAAGAAATGTGGCAGCCAATTCACGCACAGCAAGCTCCCACAAACAAGAATGTAATCATTAGCAAAACATTTTTTGATTTGATTGAGGGACATATCATTGACCAAGTATCATGTCTTGTCTGACAGATGGCACCATTGCAAGTCGAGCATTCTGTCTCTGCAATACTGGAGGGTGTATCTACATTTTGTGCTCAAATCCAGGAACAGAATTCTGGATCCTCTGCCTTTGTACACAAGGGTGAGAATTCTATGCTGGATCACAGGCACAAAAGCACTCCCTCTCTCTCTCACTCGAACAAGCACAAACACACACATGTACACACACACATACACTCTCTGTCGCTCATACAGGCACATCCACACACACTCTCTCTCCTCATACAGGCACTCCCACACACACACACACACACACTCTCTCTCCTCATACAGGCACTCCCACACACACACTCTCTCCTCATACAGACACTCCCACACACACACACACACACACACTCTCTTCTCATACAGACACTCCCACACACACATACACACACACTCTCTCTTCTCATACAGACACTCCCACACACACACACACACACTCTCTCTCCTCATAGAGACACTCCCACACACACACACACACACACACACTCTCTCTCCTCATACAGACACTCCCACACACACACACACACTCTCTCTCCTCATACAGACACTCCCACACACACACACACACACACACTCTCTCCTCATACAGACACTCCCACACACACACACACACACACACACACACTCTCTCTCCTCATACAGACACTCCCACACACACACACACACACACTCTCTCCTCATACAGACACTCCCACACACACACACACACACACACTCTCTCTCCTCAGACAGACACTCCCACACACACACACACACTCTCTCTTCTCATACAGACACTCCCACACACACCCACACACTCTCTCTCCTCATACAGACACTCCCACACACACATACACACACACACTCTCTCTCCTCATACAGACACTCCCACACACACACACACACACACACACTCTCTTCTCATACAGACACTCCCACACGCACACACACACACACACACACTCTCTTCTCATACAGACACTCCCACACACACACACACACACACTCTCTCTCTCCTCATACAGACACTCCCACACACACACACACACACACACACACTCTCTTCTCATACAGACACTCCCACACACACACACACTCTATTCTCATACAGACACTCCCACACACACATACACACACACACTCTCTTCTCATACAGACACTCCCACACACATACACACACACACTCTCTCTCCTCATACAGACACTCCCACACACACACACACACACTCTCTCTCCTCATACAGACACTCCCACACACACACATACACACACAATCTCTCCTCATACAGACACTCCCACACACACACATACACACACACTCTCTCTCCTCATACAGACACTCCCACACACACATACACACACTCTCTCTCCTCATACAGACACTCCGACACACACACATACACACACACTCTCTTCTCATACAGACACTCCCACACACACACACACACACACACTCTCTCTCTCCTCATACAGACACTCCCACTCACACACACACAAACACTGTCTCTCCTCATACAGACACTCCCCCACACACACATACACACACACTCTCCCTCCTCATACAGACACTCCCACACACACATACACACACACACTCTCTCTCCTCATACAGACACTCCCACACACACACATACACACACACTCTCTCTCCTCATACAGACACTCCCACACACACATACACACACTCTCTCTCCTCATACAGACACTCCCACACACACATACACACACACTCTCTCTCCTCATACAGACACTCCCACACACACATACACACACACACTCTCTCTCCTCATACAGACACTCCCACACACACACATACACACACACTCTCTCTCCTCATACAGACACTCCAACACACACACACACACACACTCTCTCTCTCCTCATACAGACACTCCCACACACACACACACTCTCTCCTCATACAGACACTCCCACACACACACATACACACACACTCTCTCTCCTCATACAGACACTCCCACACACACATACACACACACACTCTCTTCTCATACAGACACTCCCACACACACACACACACACACACTCTCTCTCTCCTCATACAGACACTCCCACACACACATACACACACACTGTCTCTCCTCATACAGACACTCCCCCACACACACATACACACACACTCTCTCTCCTCATACAGACACTCCCACACACACATACACACACACTCTCTCTCCTCATACAGACACTCCCACACACACATACACACACACACTCTCTCTCCTCATACAGACACTCCCACACACACATACACACACACACTCTCTCTCCTCATACAGACACTCCCACACACACATACACACACACTCTCTCTCCTCATACAGACACTCCCACACACACATACACACACTCTCTCTCCTCATACAGACACTCCCACACACACATACACACACACTCTCTCTCCTCATACAGACACTCCCACACACACACACACACACACACTCTCTCTCCTCATACAGACACTCCCACACACACATACACACACACACTCTCTCTCCTCATACAGACACTCCCACACACACACATACACACACACTCTCTCTCCTCATACAGACACTCCCACACACACATACACACACACACTCTCTTCTCATACAGACACTCCCACACACACACACACACACTCTCTCTCTCTCCTCATACAGACACTCCCACACACACATACACACACACTGTCTCTCCTCATACAGACACTCCCCCACACACACATACACACACACTCTCTCTCCTCATACAGACACTCCCACACACACATACACACACACACTCTCTCTCCTCATACAGACACTCCCACACACACACATACACACACACTCTCTCTCCTCATACAGACACTCCCACACACACATACACACACTCTCTCTCCTCATACAGACACTCCCACACACACATACACACACACTCTCTCTCCTCATACAGACACTCCCACACACACATACACACACACACTCTCTCTCCTCATACAGACACTCCCACACACACACATACACACACACTCTCTCTCCTCATACAGACACTCCCACACACACATACACACAACCTGTCTCTCCTCATACAGACACTCCCACACACACATACACACACACTCTCTCTCCTCATACAGACACTCCCACACACACATACACACACACACTCTCTCTCCTCATACAGACACTCCCACACACACACACACACACACACTCTCTCTCCTCATACAGACACTCCCACACACACACACACACACACACTCTCTCCTCATACAGACACTCCCACACACACACACACACACACACTCTCTCCTCATACAGACACTCCCACACACACACACACACACACACTCTCTCTCCTCATACAGACACTCCCACACACACACACACACACTCTCTCTCCTCATACAGACACTCCCACACACACATACACACACACACTCTCTCCTCATACAGACACTCCCACACACACACACACACACTCTCTCCTCATACAGACACTCCCACACACACATACACACACACACTCTCTCTCCTCATACAGACACTCCCACACACACATGTACACACACACTCTCTCTCCTCATACAGACACTCCCACACACACACACACACACACACTCTCTCTCCTCATACAGACACTCCCACACACACACACACACACACTCTCTCTCCTCATACAGACACTCCCACACACACACACACTCTCTCTCCTCATACAGACACTCCCCCACACACACACACACACTCTCTCTCCTCATACAGACACTCCCACACACACACACACACACACACACACTCTCTCCTCATACAGGCACTCCCACACACACACACACACTCTCTTCTCATACAGGCCCTCCCACACACACACACACACACACACACACACTCTCTTCTCATACAGACACTCCCACACACACACACACACACTCTCTCTCCTCATACAGACACTCCCACACACGCATACACACACACTCTCTCTCCTCATACAGACACTCCCACACACACATACACACACACTCTCTCTCCTCATACAGACACTCCCACACACACACACACTCTCTCTCCTCATACAGACACTCCCCCACACACACACACACACTCTCTCTCCTCATACAGACACTCCCACACACACACACACACACACACACACACTCTCTCCTCATACAGGCACTCCCACACACACACACACACTCTCTTCTCATACAGGCCCTCCCACACACACACACACACACACACACACACACTCTCTTCTCATACAGACACTCCCACACACACACACACACACTCTCTCTCCTCATACAGACACTCCCACACACGCACACACACACACTCTCTCTCCTCATACAGACACTCCCACACACACATACACACACACTCTCTCTCCTCATACAGACACTCCCACACACACACACACACACACTCTCTCCTCATACAGACACTCCCACACACACACACACACACACACTCTCTCCTCATACAGGCACTCCCACACACACACACACACTCTCTTCTCATACAGGCCCTCCCACACACACACACACACACACACACACTCTCTTCTCATACAGACACTCCCACACACACACACACACACACACACTCTCTCTCCTCATACAGACACTTCCACACACACATACACACACACTCTCTCTCCTCATACAGACACTCCCACACACACACACACACACACTCTCTCTCCTCATACAGACACTCCCACACACACATACACACACACTCTCTCTCCTCATACAGACACTCCCACACACACGTACACACACACACTCTCTCCTCATACAGACACTCCCACACACACACACACACACACACTCTCTCCTCATACAGACACTCCCACACACACACACTCTCTTCTCATACAGACACTCCCACACACACATACACACACACTCTCTCTCCTCGTACAGACACTCCCACACACACATACACACACACTCTCTCTCCTCGTACAGACACTCCCACACACACATACACACACACACTCTCTCATCATACAGACACTCCCACACACACACATACACACAAACTCTCTCTCTTCTCATACAGACGCTCCCACACACACACACACACACACACTCTCTCCTCATACAGGCACTCCCACTCACACACATACACACACACTCTCTCTCCTCATACAGACACTCCCACACACACACATACACACACACTCTCTCTCCTCATACAGACACTCCCACACACACACTCTCTCTCCTCATACAGACACTCCCACACACACACAAACACTCTCTCCTCATACAGACACTCCCACACACACACACACACACTCTCTCTCCTCATACAGACACTCCCACACACACACACACACACACTCTCTTCTCATACAGACACTCCCACACACACACACACACACACACACTCTCTTCTCATACAGGCACTCCCACACATACACACACACACACACTCTCTCCTCATACAGACACTCCCACACACACACACACACACACACACACACACACACACACTCTCTTCTCATACAGACACTCCCACACACACACACACACACACTCTCTTCTCATACAGACACTCCCGCACACACACACACACACTCTCTCTCCTCATACAGACACTCCCACACACACACACACACACTCTCTTCTCATACAGACACTCCCACACACACACATACACACACACTCTCTTCTCATACAGACACTCCCACACACACATACACACACACACTCTCTCCTCATACAGACACTCCCACACACACACATACACACACACTCTCTTCTCATACAGACACTCCCACACACACACATACACACACACTCTCTCTCCTCATACAGACACTCCCACACACACACACACACTCTCTCCTCATACAGACACTCCCACACACACACACACACACTCTCTCTCCTCATACAGACACTCCCACACACACACACACACACACTCTCTTCTCATACAGACACTCCCACACACACACACACACACACTCTCTTCTCATACAGGCACTCCCACACACACACACACACACACACACACACACTCTCTCCTCATACAGGCAGTCCCACACACACACACACACTCTCTCCTCATACAGACACTCCCACAGACAC